>NW_010106768.1:0-32906 GCF_000699245.1 Pterocles gutturalis | reverse complement strand
TAATAAAAATATTTATATAAATTTAAGAAATGTACATAATTCAGACAATAAATATTTTAAACATGGGCATGTGAAATCAACACGTTATATCAACATGAAATAGGTCAGCAGGTAAAATCAGTAATATTATGCAATACATTCACATTAAAGGACAGATGGATATTTACCATATGTAGGTGTACTGCATTCATATGTCAACAGCATTTTTCAAGTGCACAGAATTTAACTCTGCCAGTGTGTACAGTATTGCATTGGTTTTCAAAGACATGAAATATGCAGAAATCTATAATACTGAAAAGCTCAGAAACAATAATACATGGGATTTCTTTTGCTCACTAAAGAAGAAAACTAACAAAAATTTGTCTAAATGTATTTTCCTGATGCAGAAACAGAAAGCTGACACAATTAGTACCATGCTCAACTGACTGAAAAAGTCTTTCTTAGTATTGCTATAAACTGACTCAATTTTTTTTCACTGTTGCAAAGTCTGGGAATAATTCCATCTTCTGATCTGTGTTATGTACATGCTTAGAAGCAACCCTATTGAGAGACGTTGAGATACATCTATGAAAGTGAAAGGGAAGATATGGTGTTATGTGGCTTCTTACTCCATGGCATAAAGATTTGAGCAGCCCTTCTAGTCCCTCTGATTATGAAATTTAAAGAACATCAAGGTAGGATGCTATCTGGCTTTTCTAGTATAGTATATTGCAGGACAGTATAGTATAGCTAAAAATTGCAGGAACAATTGGAATATTTTCTAGATGTGCTCATGAGACCTTAATACAATTAATTAAAATACAAAATTGTGAAGAAGGAATACAAGAATTGTGTATGCCCATTTTCAAACAAATAGAATTAGTATGTGTTATTCAGCCTCAACACTTCAAACTCCACTTAAGCCCTGGAGATGTGCCAATGTTAATATCTTTGTCTTACATTGTTCCATGTCGCTTCTAAGAGAATGAAAGGATTCAAAATCTATTGACATCACAATGATTCTACTTCTGTAGTCAGAAATATGAGGATAGACTGCCAGTTTACAAGTTCCCCTGAGTCTAATTTATCATATTGTTTAACACTGCACTGAAATCCACTCTATCCTGTTTGAGAATTTTGTGCATTTGTATTGCAAACAAATAAATATTTAACAGAAAGACAGTTACTTTAATACCATTGCTGAATGCACAATTTAAACAAAGCTTATTTCAATACAACTTTATGTAACACAATACATTTTCACTGAAGACTGTGAAAAAATGCTTTATGATGTAGAAGCCTGTTACACTGTAATCTAAACACTAAGAAGAAACCTGAAGCACAATTCATCATCATTACAGACCCCAAGTAGCTAATTTCTGACTTATGTTTCTTGGTCAGCTTTACCAAAATTTTTGGTATCCCTCTCCAGAAAGGAATAATATTTAACCATGTGATCCATACCTTTACACTTCTACATTTATCAGGGAGAAGAAGGGGGTGTCAGTCACCCCCCTCTTCTTCCTTATTTCAAGCTACTGCAGTGCATTTTCCTCTAACACAGTCACAGCCACACAACTGTCATGTCTCTGCCTGCACTGAAATCCTACGTTGCCATCAGTAAGGTGATAAGCAATGTGCACAGCTTGAAAATAACACATATTTGCTTGACAGAAATTGTTCGATAATACAATAAGTACAAATGATAATCACATTTGCATTTATGTCTGATAAATTCTGTTTTCAGAACAAAAAAAACCTTGATACTGAAAATGAAATACAAACATTTAAATAATCTAAAGGACTTAGCTCATTCTCTGTTTTTTGTTTGTTTTTTTTTTTATCAAAGGGAATTAGTTGGTTGTTTTTTCTTGCTGTAACACAATTTATTAACAAACTGGAAGAACTGGAGTCAAGTAATTTCCAAATGATAGCAGAGTATTTCAGCTCCAGATGGCCAGTATTTGCTAAGATGCAATGAACAGTATTTAACCAGTGGGAAGTATTTAGGGTCATGATAACCTCTGGGAATGAGACAGTTTGTATTAACATCTTGTGCTCATTAACAGCTCTTCTTAGTCTGCCAGATCACACCTGCCTTAGCAGGCAGATCAGAAACGGTAACATGGAGGAATAAAAGACGAAAACTGGGCACACACTAGCACAGAATTAACACAAACCATATCTAGATAAAAACCAAGAGGTAGCAATGTCCTTTTATTTCTTGAGGGAAAAAAAAAAAAAAAGAAAAAAAGAAAAAGAACCCCAGAAACAAAACAAACAAAAAAACCCAACAAAAACAACAGAACACGTTTGGTTGAGAAAGATGTTTTTCTTCAAACAGAAAATGCAATGCACATGTTCCTGGGCAGCAAATTTCTGTTTTGTTAACTTTCCCTGCCCATCAGTTTACATTTCAGAGAAACACAATACTGCAATACACTGAGATTCCAGCAAAGGCTGCTGAAAGCAATCACCACAACTATTATCCTACGCAAAACTGCATCAAACCTTAGATCAAATGTGCAACATGCTCTTTTAAAGTACTTGTAGAAACTTTTGGTCCATATCAAATTATTATTGTTTTTTCTCACATGTCACGACTGAGTGATGACAGCAAGACTCTCACATTTCCAAATTAGCTACCATAAAAAAGCATTAACAGAAAATTTTAAAATAGCAGGTTACTGAGTCAGGAAGAGGGAAGATGTCATCCTGATCTTTCTGTGGGAATATTGTCTAGATGTTTCAAAGTGAACTGTAAGTCACTGATAGATGAGATTTGTTTATGACTACTTATAGCTGTGTATGATGGAAGTTACATACAGTTCTGGAATATGGTATAAATGAATAAGACAACAAATGCTAAAAGGAGCTTTGAAATGTAATACCAATAGAAGCAAAGCATGATCGTCAGAAAAAAAGGAAAGCACAGATGATGATATATAAAATGTTTTTGGAAATGGTGTATTCATCCCTTCCATAGATTCCATTCAAGTGCTGCGCTTACAAGAGTTAAAAATTCAAAGAAATACATGCCAAGTACGTGGTTATGCTCCGCTTGCTGTCATTCTCTGAAGAGTGATACAGTCAGTCATTGTGAGTCGTTACCAACAGAAAGCACAGATATGGAAGCTAATGTTAAACAAACTGAGTGTGGCCAACACAAAGCACCCACCTTCACGACCAATAACAGATCTTGAGGCTGTCTGGAAGCTAATAATTCCTGCCACATGGTCACTTGCCAGAATAATCACTGTGACAGTGTCAAAACTGGGCAGAATCCGACTCCCTCCTTCTGTATAGACCAGGCTGATTATGATACTTTCATTATCTTCTGGCTCTGTATCATCTAAAATGGTCAGTGTGACCATCTTCTTTGTTTCCCCTACAAGGAAAAAAACACATACTTAGGGGTGCACATTGAAATCACCTTTTAAATAGACTGAATCGTCACCTTTTGTAGGAAATATTCAAAAAATATATTTAAAATAACATTAAGCATATTTATTTATTTATTTATTTATGTGTCTAGAAGTTAATGAATGTCATTATGAAGTTTTATTCAGTTACTGCTGAAAAGTTACATTAGGGAAATGTAATCATCAAATTATTAAATATACTATGTAGAAATTAACAACATAGGTATAATTTCTGACTGTCTAGAATTCTTTACTTGCATCGTAAGTTCCCTGGCTTTCAAATTTAACATAGAAAAGTGGAATATCATTCTTGTAAAAAATTACCAAGTGCATAAGTTCTCTGATGAACCATACACACAGGTATGTACACTCTATTTGAATATGTTTACTTGGCCAGGGAATGCATTAAAACGGGCTGCCACGTTGTTAGTTACTTGTCTTCTGGACCATCAAAGAATGATCACATAGAAAGCAAACACGACCAATTGCCAGTCTCTATAACCCACTATAATTTACAACACAATCTTGTTGCTCAGTGCATGTGCATAACCTGTTTTTTATGATTATGAGAATATCAGTTTATAAGATACATGTATTTCTTGCTACATATCTTTCAAAATATTTTGAAAAAAGGTTTTACTACACTTATAACCACTAATATAATTACATGTCAGCCTCAGAATCACTGTTGGCAACCCTTCTTTTGAGTCCAGATGATTTAGCAAGCTAGTTAGCACACTAGAATCATTACTACACTCCCGCAAACTGCTTTCAAAATAACTGTTCAATCAACTCAGACTTTGAAAATATATCCGTCATGCTGCATGGTACTTAAATAATGTTTGTCATTGGATTGTTTGTCCTCTTTGCATTTTTTTTAAATATGGTGTTATGTTATGAAATCAATACAACCTCAGAATTGAAAACCAGATGTCATGAAAAATTAGTACTGTTAATGACTGAAGGTTAACAAAAGACCAGTTAGGCCTGATTCTCATTTTTGTCATCCTTGATATAACAAGTTTCTTCAGCATTATTATTCCTGATTTATTTGTTAAAATTAACCTTTATAATGCACACTGCAATATTTTTTAAAATTATAGATAGTTATGGTTTTGATCTATTTATTACCACTGTGTGTATTCCACAACATAACGCTATATGCTAATGAAATACATTATTTTAAATGCATATCCTGAACATTCAGGGAGGTTTAGCCTAAAAATAAGACACCACTTATCAAAACATCCAGAGGACTGAGTGCTTGTCATGTTTTTTTTTTGTTTTGTTTTCTTTAGTTTTATAAAAAAGAAGCTAATGAAAAACCTTGCCTCACCTTCAGCGAACACCAGAATGTCACCAACACCTAGAAAATCCAAGTTTGGGGTAGCAGTTCCACCAATGACACGCCATTCCACTGTCACCTGTCCCAGGCTGCCTTCTGTCCTGTGTATCATTAGCTGCACATTGGTTTGAGGATGTTCTTCTACTTCAACATACCGACCTTCCTCTGTCGCATTGGGACTTACACTGCAGATCTTAAATACTCCAAATGCATCTCCATTCTTCATTATGATAACTGTAGAAGTATTTGGCTGTCCTATAGTTGGTTGATTTTTTAAGCTGGCTGAGATATTCATTAGTTCAACTTTCAGAAGGGATATAGTGAATTTCTCATCCAACTCTGGCAGACTGTCAGGAAGTAAAACAACTGTGAGATTTGCAAACTCTTCCCCTTCCTGCATTATGGCCCACTGTCTTGTAACAGATTCATAATCACTTCCAGCGGTGGCTTGGGTGCTAAAGAGAACAGATGTACAGGTGATGTTTTTCTTGTAGGTCCAGAATCCTGATGTGTTAGTTAGTGGGCTGATCTCTGATGTCCACCAAAGGCAGAGAGGAATCTCAGAGGCACTGGAAAATGTAAAGGCTGAACACGCTTGTTCTTTTAGGCACTGAGTTGCACAGGCATACAGTGGGTCAATTGTTGCTGACACATTCACTTTGGTCTTGGTTGGTTGGTCAGGAATTCCTTGTACAGGAGACTCGTAACAGGCCAACATATCCTGACCCTGCTCAATGGCAAGAGCTACGACATCAGTCTCAGAAGTGCTGTAAAATATCTGCAGCTGACCAAACCTTCCCCCACTAAAAGACATTAAAATAAAAAAAAAACAATGTTAGTTGATTAAGTATGTCTAATATTCTGTATGTTTCTGGGTTAAGAATAAAAGTGAACAAAATTGATTGGTCCTTTCTGAATTGCTGAAAAGTTACAAACAGCTAATTCAGGCTCCCCTGAAGACAGTATCACAATAACTGAGTTGTCATTTTTTGTCGATAGTAAGTTTGATTATTTACAGCTTGGGTAGCCCTCTGTTAAGAATGCATGTTTGCAAACATTTGTTTCTAGGAATTAACTTAGTCTTCTTAGGGCTCACAAGGAAGAAAAATCCTGTGCTGCACAGCTTTGTTCGTCATCATTCCTTCTAGGTGTCCTCAGGATATCGTATCACATACATAAAACCTGTTTTCATTTTCTCATTTCTTTCCATCCCAGAAGGGTTGACCCACTTTGTCCTCTAGTTCAAACCACAGGAGCAGGCTGTTGTGCAGCTTTAAATGATTTGATGATTAAATAGGCAAAATAAAACTCCAACTACATGGTGTACATTAGATTTACACTGTACATTGCACTGTATATTACATTTAAGTCCTTTATGTACACTTCTAATAAGCTTATGTCTAGTTCAAAAACAATGCATATGAAATAAAAATGAGATAAGCTAGAAGATCAAGAAACTGATGCAAATACTTATGCAAGAGGAGCATTACATTTGAAATTATATCCAAGACAAAAAAAAAAAAAAAAGAAAAAATAATAGGTATAAATAAAGCAAACATCATACAAACCTTCGCCTGACTGTTATATTTGCAATCAAATTTCTTTCTAGTGGCTCCTGAATTCGATATAAGGATTGATGAAAGAAAACTGTGCCATAAGGATTATCATTGGCAGGTATTATAATATTTGCCACGCCATCTAACCCAATAGCACCACCATTGGAGGCCTGAGTTAATTCTACACGGACAATCTCAAAAAGAAAAAAAAAGAAAAAGAAATAATGCAGCTAAACAATTTTGTTATTTCTAATAATCACAAGTAAAGCAAAATATAAACTTCTTGCACCTTCCTGCCAGAACATTCCTTGTTTTTCTATGCACACATTTCTATAACAAGTTAAAACTCTAATATTATTCAAGAAAGACGTAACTGCTTTACTTACTTCTTCTATTTCTGGAACATCATCAGCCAGGATTTCCAACAGCAACATCTGAATGGCCTCCCCAGGGGCAAAAGTAATATTACCCAAGGCAACCTGCAAGTCCGCATCAGCAGGATGTCCATTAGTGGTGGCAACCCACTGAACAGTAACATTACCGAGTGTCCCAGCATTACGGATTATTGGCAGATTTATGGTTACCGATCCAAATTCTGGCTCCTCCACAGTGAATTCAGTAATCTGAAATACTGAAATACAGCACAGAAAGATGTATTTCTTTAAAGATGAAATAGAAAGTAAATGTATCAGCTCCTGAAGTACATAGTTTTAAATCACTTGATTGCAATTACTTGCACAGGGAAATCACTTTTAATCAGATTGAAACTTAAAAGAGAACTTTCAGTACTAATATTTTCATCTACAGAGGAAATCAGCATCAAAATTAAGCCCTCACCCAAAAAGTTTATTCCAACATACCCATTGCTCAAGGCTAACAAAAAATTGTTTCTAAGCTCTTTGAAGACAATTTCATCATATTCCCAGCAAGGAAACTCTTTAGCAGCTTTCATGTCACTTACTAAAAAATTAAGTCACCATACTCCATCTAAAACTGTTTCAAATAAGTTTTCATTGTATTAAAATGTTAGCTTTTAAGAATTAATTAATTATCCATGTGGAATTATTCATTTTTTACTTTTTTCTTTCTTTCCTTTACCACCTCCTACTGATAAAATGGAACAATGGAATTAAGTAGGGTACTGAAGGGAGAAAAGGGTAAGTGAAAAGAAAAGGCAAGAAAAAATACACAAAAAAAACCCCAACAAACAAAAAATATTTCTAAAATATTATTAAATTTTTGAAATCACCAAAACCCTCCTCAAAACTTGTGTAATTAAAATAATTTTGGAAAGTACACACAATTCATTTTACTGAAAATAAGAGGCAGAAGAAAAACTAAAATACTTAACAGAAAATAAAAGAATGTAATTTAATTTCTCTTTATATTTTTGTTTCCCCGGATTTTTAAATATGCTTTGGCTGATAATCTAGTAAAACAAGATATCAAGGTATTTAAGCAACAGATACTAGAATGCAGATTTTGGCTTAAAGCTATTGCAGAAATGCAGTACTTATAAAAAACTAAAAAGTAAACTAAAATCCATCTATCCCTATTGGAAGATTCTCAAATCTTTCTGTATCAACTGAATAAATAATACTTTTTTGTTATATTAAAGCACCATGACTCCCTAATTATATGTTTTCATTTAGTTTATCCCATCTTTTCGTTTACTGTCTTCATCCAGGCTTCCTCTTTGTCTTCTGAAAGTTTTTATTCCATATACATATATATATATATATACACACACACACACCCTATAACAGCTCACCCTCAAATCTACAGTAAAAATGTTAACAGAAGAGAAAACATGCAGACAAGACTCATTTACCAAAAGATCCAAATGGGTCATCAGAAGCCTCAATACTTATGATTGCCCTAGTCAAAGATCCAAGCAAGGCTCCTCCTGTTGTTTGATTCAGCAGCTGAACATAAAATGACTCCTCAACTTCAGGACTGATATCATTAATTATGTAAATTGGCACAGCTTTACTTGTTTCCCCTTCTAGTAAGACGACATCTGATGAGGCTACACTGTAGTCCTCACCTAAATTTGTAGATGAAAAAACCAAAACAATAAAAACCACAGAATATTAATGCATTATAGTGTAGTGTATTGAACATCACCAGTAATACTTATCTTTTTGCTTACACATTCATTCCTCTGCAGTTTTATGGGGTTTTTTTTCTTTCATATACAGACAACACAGTCTTTTTTATTTCACATTGCCTTTTAGATAACTGGATGGATTAAAACAAAACTTGGTTTGGCCAGAACAGAGTTTGTACTGTTAGACCAAGAGATAGTTACAAAAGGTCCATTATGGTCTTCCACTGACGAGGTCACACTACCAAGATGTTTCTGTCTTTGATTTCTATTTGCTCTCTGGCTTTCCAAGAGATAGAAGTGAACAGAAGCGCCTTTGTCAAAGTAGATTTTAGCTAAGAGCACATTTCATGTGTGAACCTCACTTTAGGCAAACTTGTCTCTAAGGACGTCTAGAGGATCAACTGTGATACATTAGATACTGGGTCTGCTGCAGAAACTAATTAAAAGTTAAAATTAAAATACTCTTGACATCAATCTAGCTACACACTTATTTAGAAAAGTCTATTACATAGAAAGCCAGTTCTTAGAGCACATAGCACCTGCCTATTCATTTTTGGACACAGCTGAATTACAGTGGGTTTGATTTATAACTAAGCGGTTTTGACCCTGCACACTTCATAATTTTGGTCCTTTATGCACTTCTCTATAGCAGGGACTAACTAGAGAACTTAATCTCCCATTGTTAGAAGTTCAAATCTTCTTGGGTTTTGATTGGTTTTTGACTGTTTGTTTTACAGCTGAGTCCCCAACTCTGACTTCCTCTCCAACAAGCTCACCTAAACAATGCGTGGTGCGTTTAAATATGTACACAGGATTAACAGTAGCTACATACACTACTATAGTATTTTTTATTTTTATTTATTTTCCTTTTTTGAACAGGTGGTGGGCTACTAGGGAAACAAACACTCCAATTCCTTCACTCATTTCTCTTGCTCAACTCTTCAGTGATGATGTATCGGAACTTTCTGAAAGCTGATGCAAGATCTCTCCCATAGGGATTGGATTCCTGTCTGCTAAGCAGAGTTAGTAAATGTCTTGCTACTTTTTTTTTTTTTTGTACTTGTAAAATAGCATATTCAATACACACTTGTTTGCTTTGACTGCTCAAAGCATACAGTATGCTCTTTCCACTTTAACATAGACCGCATACTTCTGCTATTCTGATTTCTTACCAGCTGTTGCAGTTATTGGCATAGCTTTAAATTTCACAGAAACATCTGCAAATATTCCCCCAGTTCTGGTCACGTTAATGATCGGTCCAACATAATTTTCAGCAACTCGCACAGTTGAAGCTGAAAGCTGAAGTATTCCAAAAGCATCATCATTGGCATTGATGATTACATGAGCTATTGTCTCACCCGATAATCCAAGTCGAGGAGAATTTGCAACTGAAACACAAAGAAAACTTAGTGAGGGGGTGCCTGAGATGCTATTTATGGCTATAGAGTTTATAAACATACATGTGAGTTTAGTATTTAATCACCACTAGCTTTTAACAAAGCTATCTTTTTCAGAATTGGACAAAGCATAAATGCAAACTGCATCAACATACTTTTAATTATATTATGGCAGAAAAAGCACATTTTTAATAACTTATTATTCTACTCTGCAGTGGAGCATACAAATCATAATTTTTTGAAGAGGTGAGGTACTATGAAATAATTTGTTTATTAAATTGTCCATAAGGCCAGTAGTAAGATCAATACTGTTTAGACGAATTTCATTTTTACACCTGCTATGACAAAATATAAACAAGACTTCAACCTCTTAGCAGAATTACATTTGAAGTTTCCCATCAAGATTCTTCTGGAGTGGGGGCAGCAACTAGACAAGCCAAAAAGCATTGAAGCAAAAATCAGGCTGTCATGACCCAAATTTATCTGAATGAGAGATGAAGCAAACTTTCTCTACACTAAAAAAGCATCAGATATCTGTAATTCCATACCATTTTATTTTTACAAGACCTTTTTGGCTTTCAGTAAGCAAAATTAGCTTAGTTATTGCCTGATACTGAACTTTACAAAAACAACACTAGATGAACAGGTATTAGTGCAGAGAACACATACTGTACATATTTGGCCTGACAGACCTTGGATAACACGATGCAAAATGGATAAAGAAAAGATCGTACATCCCTGACAGAATACTGTGCTAAGGAAAATATATGCTAACAGCACACAAGGCAAGTAACCCAGAGATTTCTTAAATATACAGAGTTCGGCAGAGGTAAAAAGTTTATCGTTTAACTTGCTGCATTTTATCCTATTAAATAAAAATACTAGCCTTCATATTTAAATTGTAGGTTTTACGTGTATAAGATACTTACTTGGCCGATCCTGCACCTTCTCGATGAGAACAATACTGCTTAGCTCCACAAAAACAGATTCTGACCTCTCAGGATCATCGTCATCCAAAATAGGCAAAGATATTGTGGCCTCACTTTGATTGGCTGCCAAGATTGTGTGACCTGTAATGGGTATGTAATCTTTTCCCTCTATTGCTCTAATAACATCAGGTGGAAGAAAGGGTGACTTCTCATCATCGCCCATAGTTCTGTATGTTACCATTACTGTACCAAGAAGACCACCACACCTTATTATTGTCAGGGAGATATTTTTTGTTTCTTCCTCAATTTTTATAGGTCTGTTTCTCTCAGAAAAGATGATGACTCCGTATGGATCATCATTAGCTAAAATAGTTAATGTTGCATTAGTATGATTTCCAAGACGACCACTAGAGACATTGATGATCAAAACTGAAAACACCTTATCCAACTCAGGAACTTCATCAGGAGAAACCTGTACTGTAATATTTGCTCTTGCTTGGCCAACATCAAATGTTACATTCCCATCTGTAGTGATCAGGTCTTTGGTAAGATTACAGTCTATGATCCAATGCAGTGTCACTTGAGACAAGGCCCCATGCGTTCTCACAACCTAAGTGAAAAATACAAAGACCTGCATATTTTTGTTCTATGAGAAAGAAAAACATAGAAGTATAAGATGGGATTAAGCAAAGACATTGACATGATGGGTTAAAAATAAATTTGTGTTTTAACAAAACAGTCTAATCTTTACTATCTCAGTTTTGCTGTATTTGTCGCATCATCAACACTGTTATTTTAGAATAGGAGTACGTCAAATGTAAACAAAAAGTAATTTTAAACGTATGAATATTATTATTATATCATTTTACCTTCAAGCTGAACGATTCACTTTAGAAAACTCTGTATGAAACATAAGAACAGATGTGCATGATAAAGTTAAGTTATAAACCCTAGAGACATTTCAGAATGCTCACTAAAAACAGAGACAGAAGAGGACTGCACAGCAATATGAGACTCAAAGCTCTCTGACCTGCAGCACAATACTGCTGTCTCCACCCTCAGGCTCAGTTCCATTTACCGAGAGTGACTCAGCACTGAACTCAAACACACCATGAGCGTCATCAGAAGCCTCAATAGTCACAAGGATGCAGGATGCAATTCCCAAGCTAGCTGTAAATGCAAGTTCCAAAAAGGGTTATTTTTTCTAGCATTTTTTCTTACGTGAGAGAAAATAGCTAAAGACATTTGTTACAAAAAATAAGAAGGAGAGCATAACTGGAGTATCTGCGCTGTTTTGTCTTTGTTTTTTTTTAAGATATGTGGTAACCATCCACACTGACAAGGAACTGAATTTCAATTAATCAGTCCTGGGAGTCTTTCTATAGAACAATGTACCAAAGAAATTTAATAAATATGAATGTTTTAAGGGAGGAACAGAAATAAAATTACAGGTTTAATAAATGAACATAGAGCAGAATTTAGGATGGTGGGGAGCAATATGGTAAACCACAGTGTAAGCAGATAGACCACACAAAAGGAGGTCTCATCATAACACAAGCTGTAAGGAAAAAGGAAAAAAACAAGTCTGGCAAATCCTGATACTAAAAAGATTGTCTTGGGTGAGATAACCTGCTGCTCAGAGAGAAAAAGGGCTTGGCACTTCGGAAAACCATTTCTAGAAACAAGAAAAAAAGAAATAGGACTTCAAAAAAAACCAGGAAGCTCCAAAAAGTGGCTAAACGGCAGACTTACTCTTAGATTTAAACTGAAATCTTTTGTACGTACAAATAAAATTTAAAATCAGGCTGTCACAGTGGAATAAATTATTCAGTTTGGATAATGGGTGCTTATATAACATTTCGAGGTCTGCAGGGTTTAATCTGAAATCCTATATTATTAGGGTTTTCCCTCAGATTTTATGTTATTTTTACATCTAATATTTTTTTTAATTTTATCAGGATTAAATTAATTTTTTTTTCTGTATGTCAAGATGTAAATACACACTTAATGAGAATAAATGAAAAACAACCAAAACATTCCTTTAAAAAAATCTAAGAGGGCTTCCTTTAAGAGTATTTTTGACATACAGAGAATCAAGGTAACATAAAGCACACATAAAAAGCATACAGTCAGGTAATTTTTAAATTACCTCAAATTTAAATAGCGTCTTTGCTTTTTTTGCTGTCCAGAAGATTTGACAATCTTGAAACAAAATCAATTTTGCAAACTGTACTTCTGGAATAACTGTATTATGTTTTATAACAATATAGTTTTGATGGTACAGAAGCTGTCATTTTTTGTGTTACACTAAACACTACCTGCTATTCAAAGTATGCCTTAATTAAAATGGAAAAGAATATTTTGACAGAACGTTGTGATAAATCTAAATGAATCAGCTGTAACTACGAGTAAAGTAAAACTATTCCAAGTTGTGTCAATAAAGTGATTTATGGGGGATATTACAGTTAGCAAAAAAAAAAAATAGAGTTAATCCAAAATGCTTACCATGTTGATGGACAGTTGGAAGGAAGAAATCGATGTTCCCATCACCACTACCACTGCCATCATTTCTAAAGAGCTCAGCAACTTTAAGATGACAGACACACAGATATACACACATATATACATTTATAAATAAAGAGAAAGCAGAAAGTAATTTAAACATTTCTGGACAACACAAAAAGAGAGCGAAACATTCTAGGAAGGCATCAGTTTGGAATATGAAAGCATACAGGATTTCTGACAAAAGCCAGAAAAAGTATTTTACATGCCACCTCTTATTAAATTCATGACACTGGAAGTAGCAATAGGAGGTCAGAAGGAAAGAAAAAGCATACACTTGTGTTTTCTCCTCTGATTTCACTCAAGTGGCAGAAAAAAAAACACCACTTTGGCTGTTAGCCTTAATTACTTTATAAATATTATAAAATTAAAAAAAAAATCTTTTTTTTCAATTGTTTTTACATTACTTTAATTCTCATTACCAACCATGAAATTATGCAATGTGAAAAGCAGCACTGGCCTTTAACTGGCCATTAGGTCATGATAATACACTTTCTTTGGGATAGTGATGATTAACAAAATATTTGAAGAACAGCTCTTTCTTAAGAAAAATTACAGCTGTCTGGGGGATATGGGGTTGTTTGCTTGTCTTTAGAAATAACATGGAAATAGTACACCTAAAAAAGGTAAAATTTTAATGGATGAGTTGAGATCATGAAAATATAAACAATGGATTGATGTACATGCCTTACCTCCTCCCTCGGGGTTCAACAGCTCCACTTTAAAAGTTTTTTCTAATTCCGGAATAGAATTATCAGTGATGTTAACAATAATGTACTTGTATCTTTCTCCTGGCTGAAATTCCAGTGTGCCCGCAGCAGCCTGCAATATGAAAATTCTTCACACTTTTGATCAAGCCTAATGTTTTCATCCATATGAAAAAAGAAAATTAAACCTTGATTTTGTTTTTGTTGAAACATCTACTTCACTTAAGCTTTTAAAAAATCTGCTGAGTTTTGTTATGAGAAAAAGGCATCTAAATTTACAGAATCATGAGCATCTGCATTCATCTACTTTTTTCTGCACAAATGTCAGTTAGATAAGCAAACACAGATACTTACAGGTTATTTTGTTCAACATGTACATATCCTAGTATGTGCAGACACAATCTTAACGTGTACATGTACCTGAATGCTCATATAAAGTCTGATATACTCAGCAAGAATAGTAAATGTCCCTTCTTGCTGCATTGACAATTCTCTTAAGCAAAAAAAATCAAAATGAGAGACTGTTCTGAAGAAATAACAACATGCTGCAGAGAAAGGAAGTAAAAGTCACATAATGGTATATATTTTTTCAAGTGAGTATTACACATTCATTTATCACATCACCACATAAATCAAAGTGTTTCTGTGAAAAGAATAACAGCTGGGTTAAAATACTCACACTGAAGGTTATCTCCAGGACAAATAACTCAAATTAAATTCTAAAATAAGTACACACCTTGGTAACAGCCATACCTGATAATCTTTAGAACTGAAAGCTGTAAGTGGCACTGTTCTGTATTCCACCAGAACTGTTCCAAGAAGGCCTTGTGCACGAACTACCAGTAACCTGATATGTCCAACTTCTTCTTTAACAGTAACATAGGGCACAGCAGAAGCTGGCAGAATCATTTCATCACCTGGCTGAGGAGGCGGTCCCACCATGAACTGTAGTAGACCTGGCAGACAAGAAGTAATATTTATATAGCTTTTTGTACCAAATTTAAATTATTATAACAACTTGAAACCAAATTATTTATAATATTTATATTTAACATTTCTGGAATTAAATGACAATTATTGATATGGCCTTAGGACCCAATCATGTTATTTCCAGGGATGTGCTGTGTACCTTCCCCTCTCTCACTGATAACCATATCAGTCTTGACAAAGCCACAATAATGAATTCAGCTCTTCCCAAAAGAGCCTCAACATGTCATAGTATTGGGTTCTTATTGATATAATAAGCACACAGAAGTACCTTCATCAGGAATTCTCATCTGAGAAAAATTTGCACAGGATCAACTACATGCAACCTTTATTTGCTCTCAGAAGGGAATCACTGCCTGTTTGGTCAGGGCAGCTTTGATGCCTTTTTCAAATATTCTCAAGAGTAAGTAACTCAGCCTTACTCTTGTATAAAATTATTAATTAATCTCAAGTTAGATAAAATGGAATTCTTGGTATTGCTTTGTCACCTATCAAGGCTAAGCAAAGGTTTTATCAGTTGAGCTAGAAACATAGAATAATCTGCAACAAGACTGTATCATCTCCATCATTGTTACCATATGGGTGGTCACTAGCTTTGATGCTGATATCAGTCGTTTCCTTTTCTGGATCTATACTTGCTCCACTGGTAGGAGTTGAACCTAGTTTTCCATCTCCAGATACTGCAGAGACTAACGTCACACGGAAATATTCATTTAACTCCGGAATCTCATCATCAATAACATGCAAATTTAAGACCTAGAGAAGGACCAAATCATGGAGAAATCAAACTGTGCTCATCATGATATTAATATAAGAATTATGAGTTTCATGACCCTGCTTTACTCATCAAATTCTTTCATTAGTCAGTCAGTTGTATCTGCTGTGTAGTTCTGAAAGTAATGTAGACAACATTTTTGCTTTCCACGTAATTTAACCTAACTTCTATAATAATATTTTATGTTTAGAACATTCATTTGAATAACAACTTTACCAAGCTACTGGAGATGGAAGGCATATTTTCTTAAGTGCTTCAAATTACATAAATACATAACCAAGCAAGCAATTATTTATTATCTACCTTAATATAAGCGTAATTTAGATTGTGTATATTGAAAATATCTGATAGATTTCAAAATCTTGAAGACACTGTGCTTCTGAAGAGACATTACCCTGATTAATCCAATTTAGATGTCAAGTAAAGTAAGCTTTTTATATCATCTGACACTTGAGATTGCAGATCATACTACTATTAACATAACCTGCTCTGTACAGGCTAACATATTCACCTCAGACAGTTCCAACTTTCTATATATTTTGACATGGTTAGACAAGCGTAGAAGAAAAGGTTTAAGTAGCTGATTGTATTTAGAGGCATGGGAATGAGTAGCTTACAAATATCAATGGAAGGTTTCTTAGGATATCTCACCTGATGAGAAACTGTTCCCAAACTGTTTCTTAGGGCCATGCACACTAATTCCTCCATAGGTATACAACAAACTGGACCATATAGCAGTGAAGCAAGGGTACACCAGCCCTTTTCTGCCACTAGATCTGATAAGACAGGCCTCACCCATGCTGCCAGACTAGGAAAGCTTTGGAAACATTTGCCTTATACAACTGTATGCAACCCAGTAATATGATTCAATGGAAAATTAAAGCCGAATGAACAGTGACATGAACAAACTATTTTCAGATATCACAAGCTTTTGCCAAGCTCTAATCACTTACATTGTTTCAACTGGGACCAGAGCCACAGTTCTAGTAGAGCCACTGGGACCAAATGGTACCAGTGAGTTTCAGCCTGTCCATACTGACATCAGCAGAGTGATAAAAGTGAAACCGAGGACAGCATTTTCTACTAATAATTCACCTTTTCTATTTTGTGAACACTAATAGAAAACACACATTAACTTTCTACAGTATTGTGGTCCCACACCTCCTCTTCAAATAAATGTGAAATTCCCATGATGTGTGTCAGGACTGAATTAATAGAAACAGATTAAGCAAAAAGGGACAGAATGTGGCCAACGGAGGTTGCAAGATTACATCAGTCAATCTTACTACTGTCTGCTTAATGGATGTGGAGATAAATCTGAGTTCCAAAACTCAGATCAAAACTTGATCCTTTTCCAATTTAAAAGTAGCTGGATACATTTATTCAGCCCAGGACTATCTACACGTCAAGTATACATATAGATATACACAAATCTAACACATATGTAATGTATCTCACACATAACATGTAAACATATCTCGTATATTATATGCATTCAAACATACATGCACACATGGTGGTCCCTGAGCCAAGATACATGCAGATCTATAATCCTCTATCATCTATCACTTGTTTGTTGTCAGGGATGCAAAAAACCCTGCACAATATAATAGAAGCCATGTGAAGGAAACACTTTGTAGTATGAAAACCAGTCAAGCATCCTCAGAAGGTATTTTCTAGTAGGTTTGCAAAGGATAGGATAAACAGTTAATAGGAAGGTAGGGTTTACCTCTGATCTCTGCCAAGGAAGGAATGTGATAGTGCCACTGCTGTTAGAAAAATCGGTAACAGAGTAATTAACGCCAGTGGAATCAACCTGTGAGATAATGTAATTTATGTGCACATAGTCTAGGGCTCCCCTTGTACGCTCCACAACACAGGATATAGTGGAACCTTCATCAGCAGTCTGGAAATAAGCAAGAAATTGAAATGGTTTTTATTGTCAAAGTAAACCAAAGCAATAAATGCAAATATCAAATTCCCTAATGCTAGTCAAAGGTTCAGGCACAAAATTGCTGTCACATTGCTTTCAGGAATTTGTAACTGCTTCTAGTATCTCTCTGAAGACTGTACAGGTAAGCCAACAACTAGATTCTGTTGTTTGTTTTGGACACAGTCTCTTCCCCCAAACTACATGCCAAAGACAGAATCAATATGCTTGAAATGCACATGTCAAAAGCAACTGAAGCTGTTATTTTATATTAATGTTAATTATTTTAATCTTCTTTAGCAATAATTTAAAGAAAGATTTGGATTCCCCCTTTCCCCAGCTAGAAACACAATGTAAAAAAAACCCAAATACATTAAAATTAAACTATACTATCATCATTCAGGAAAAACTGAAAAATTTTCTGCGCTACAATCCTCTACAAGTCTGTGTTCACAGAGAACATTAGTTCAGTCTCAACAATTTTGCATATTTGGAACAAAGTAGGTATTGATACTGACCATATATTTTAGAAAATTATCATGGACCTAAAATATAAAATAATTTTATTTGAAAATTGCCAGAAAGACTACAGCTATGTATCTTAAGCATTAGATAAATTTCAGAGCTGCTATATAACACAGTTCAGTTACTGCATGTGCCTTCAGCTGCCAAGCAGACAGATACACACATAAAGCAATTAAACTACTCATAAAACAATGCTGTGTACTGGCATCATCACTGAGAGCTCTAACACTTCCCTGGTGAAATGGGCATAAGGTAAGTGCAAAACAATTAAAATGCTATATAAATTTTTAATTTTGCTTCATGGTTGGTTGACGATCTGTGGCATCACAGTATTATCAGTGGCATTTGAAACTGAAGGAATCTATTATCATAGCATATGGCAGGCACATAGAAACCAAAGTGAATTGAATTGAAAACCAGTATCACTCAGGCAAGATGATCATTTTCAAACACATCATAAACACTTTTGTTAGAAAGAATGTAATTAAAAAGTCATGGGAGTTCCCAAATTGGAAAGTATTCTGAAATTTGTTTTGCAAAATAATCCAATACCAGTAGAAACAGGTGTCATGTCTTTCTCCCTCATAACTGATAAAAGAAGTAAAAATGAATTATGTTTATTTCAACCCTCCCCAAAAAAGTAGCAAGTTTATATATTGCATATATGGTAGCTACTACCAAAGAACAATTTAATGTTTAAAAAAAACCCAACTCACAGATAGTATCAACTGAATTCACACCTAACCTATAAAACGTATACCTTATATCTTATGACAGCAAATGATTGTGAAAAATACATCACACTTTGTCATTGCACAACCTTTAGTAAAATTCTTTCAAACATATCATGTAACACAGAAAACTAAAATAAAAATCTTTGTAGTAATCCCTTCTCCAAAAAAAAAAAATTAAATCTTACATTTTTATTGCCAACCCAGACTCAGATGTGACATAAGTAAATGTAAAAATGTTCTAGAAAAATTTAAGCCTTAGCCTTCAGTTTATGTAATAAAATCAATTTTCCTAACAAAAATAATTTTGGGGTATTTTTAAAAACGATATTTCAACTGGCAGTGAGACTGATGCTGTATTAACAGAATTTACACATTTCCAAATTCTACAAAAACTTTGCTTAACTATAAAACTAGCAATGTGAAATTCAGGCCTTCTACATGTCAATTGCTCTTGCCATTAATTTTTTTCTGTCCAAAATTTTACCTACAATTTTTCTTATGCCCCCACCTTACCTCAGGAATACATGCTCCAGTGAAGCCAAATAAACCATTAGCATTATCACTTTTCTGTATTCTTAATCTTGCTGTGATATTTTCTTGTGAAATTCGAGCTCCACCACGCACAGAAATTAGCTTTAGGATGAACAACTCCTCTCCTTCTTCCTCTTTGTCATCCTTCGCAGACACAATGAATGATTTATTGGTTTCTCCTTGCTGATACTCCAAGTATCCAGAGACAGGGTGGACATCACTTTTTGCAGGAGTTGCATGGAGTTCGTAGATTTCTGCTCGTGTCAATTTACGCTCATAAAGCCTCATGTCCTGCATTACCCCTGTGTACCTACTGCTGCCATTGATTCCTGCTCCAATTCTGACTATTCCTGGACCTGAGAAGGAAATAGTAATTTTCCATAAGTTACTGTATTTCTTCAAAGCAATAAAACTGCAACTGAACAGCTGTATTTGTTAAAAGTCATTGGCGAAGTGTTTATTCTGGATTCGGAATCGTATTGGTTTTGAAATGCAAAATCGGGACATTCCTTGAGCCTTACCTCAGTGATCATCACAGGTCAAACAATTCTATCCTAGACTGTTCAAGTTTTTCACCCTACTCGTTCTACCAGCACACTGTCATCATCCCTTGTTTTTATGAGAGTTGGAAACCTCCCCTTTTCCTTGAGATAGAACTTTGCAGAGCACAACTGCCACCCCTCTCAGCATTTCTTTTGCAGGACAGACACCCTTTTTTCTTTCTCTGCTAGCACAGTGGATCCATTCTGACGACACTCATCATCACCTCCTTATCCCTTCTGGACACGCTTTTCACCTAATGCACTGGGAATAAGAACTTCAGATGTGTTCATCAAATTCCAAATGCATTTTACAATAGGATTAATACTTCTTTGTCTCCAAACAATTATCCTACTCAGCAAATCATAGGACCACAGCTGCCTTTTTCACAAATATACTAAGCTGGTAGCTCATGCTCATTCCTATTGTGCTAAAACACATGGATCTCTCCTCTTTCCAGGTGCTTTCTGGTCTTGGAAGAAACTGTGAATGTATTGGTATACGTGTGACACTGAGTGTCAGTTCCACAGATGAGCAACCACAGCAGCTGACCATGGTCCAATTACACAAGGTGAAGGATGGTGAGAAAAACTGGGGTACTATGCTCACCACTGTGTAGTATCCAACATTAACTGGAGAGAGGTTGAATCCTTACCTTATACTTCTAGTATCTCCAGACAGAGTATATGCCATGTCTGCTAATACAGAAAATTTACAACAACACAGACATATCCTCATAGCAACAAAATCATTATGCATCTCACCCATCTTTGTTTTAGAAACTGAGGGGGAAAAAAAATCCTTTCTCAGCTACAGTATTACAAGTCTGATGGAAATTATTAATTGCAGAGACACTACTTTGTTACAGGGAGCAAATTAATTTCTCAGACTTCAACTACTGGAAATTTACAGGCAGAAATAAAATACTATGCTACACAATTCATGAAGTCTCCTCTCTAGCCTCACTCTATGTTTGTGTACATATATTCATGTACATGTGTATGCATTTAACATCACTGTATCTTTTCTAATTCTCCTTCTTTGATTACAGACAAGGAGACTGGATTCAAGAATTTGGTAATCAGTCACTGCCTATCCGCACCAAAGAAAACATGTGAAACCAAAGGCAAGAGGAAGAATGGAAAAAGGATGGAGCTGATCTCCAAGAAAAAAAATGCACATGGAAGAGTGGGAAACAGCAGAAGAAAGAGTAAATATAAATGTATTCCAACCAGACAATAGCTGACTTTTTAACGGAATTGTTCTGACACTTCCCTGGTCACTGCTGTCTTAGTTCTGTAAATGTCCATAATGGTCACCTATGACTAAAATCACATCTGGGACTATCCAGTTAGATAAACTAATGTTCTTTGGAATGCTATTAAACTTACAGGCATAATTTTAATATACCATATAAATACATACTTAAGTAAATCTACACTCCGAAAAATTCTATTGCTTAAAGACACTGGCTCAGTTGTAATATAATACACAACCAGAAATGAAATTGCTATTGCATTTTGTTTCAGAAACCAAGAGGAAAAAAGTCCTTTCTCAGCTACAATGCTGTATATCTTACGGAAATTGTTAATTGCTAACAATATAACTGTATGTATACATGATAAGCATACATATATAATACAATTATACATTATAAATTTATTTTCAAATTATTGCAATCCAAGCTCTGTTATAGTTCTGAATTATTTGGAACTTTCACAGCTCTAATTTCCATATGCCTTTTGAAAACCCTCAAAATTTTCTACTCATGCTTTTCAATTAACTAATCAGATATAATAATTTCAGTGTCTTGCATACACCTGTCAAGGAGCTACTCTTCCACACATTTTAGAACTTAATATAAGGAGAAAAATAATTCAGGTTATTGGCTCACCATCAGTAATTGCTTCTCCTTTAAGGCTTTTAATTCCTTCCAGAACAGGAATTCCATCCATATAAAATTCAATTATACTTTCATCCAGAGTAATCAGAAGGTGAAGCCAAGTATTTCCATCCAGATATTTCAAAACTGCTACTTTAGCCATATATGTCATATTGGATCCTAATGCTGTATAATGAAGGATAGCAGAAACATGAGAATCATTCGTTTGGATTTTCACGCCGTAATATAAGGTTCCATTACCATCATCCTTTTCAAGTATAAAACCATCAGTACTGACATTAGGAATTAACCACACCGAAAATGTAAAGTTGGTTACTGCAGTATTTCCATTGTATGGGTATTCCGGACCAATAGTCCCAAATGCATCCTCTTCTCCACTGAAATACAAAGCATCTGTTCCACTGTGACGGCGCCTCATCTGAGGCTGGGATTGTACTGAATTTGGAAACGATCCCAGCAACAAGAAGTCTACCATTGATGGTAGTCCAGCTTGGAATGTACTAGACAGTATTTCCCAACCTAATCGGACAACACCAAAGGTGCCTTGTTCTCTCCAGATGGTGAAGTCTGTAATATAGGAAAGATCATCTTCAGACAGAACATCTTCCACAATCTCTCTGTCCTGGCTCTCTGGATCTATAACAAAGACTCCAAAAGGGTCATCATTGAATGGGATCATCACAGTTACAGCAAGGTTTGCTTCAGATAGCTGACCACCAGGACCAGGAGACCCACCTATACAATGGAAGTTAGAGCAAAAGTTAATGGTCGGTTTCAAACAACACAATCCAAAAAAGTAACTAAGTACTTATAGGGGTTTTTTAAATACATTACTAAAATGGGCTGAATGTTCTTTGAAGAATCTCTGAACTTTTAGAAAATGCTCTAATTTAAAAATAACATAATTTAACTGTATTGTTTTTAAATACTATAGAGACAAAATTTTCATAGAATACAAAGCAGTACGATATTTTTCAAATGCAAAGCATACAGTTTCAGGCAAAACAAGATAAGCTCCATTTTTTCTGAATTAGTCAATGAGATAGTTTACCTTTGATTAATTTGATAAACATGGGGCCAAATTCAGTTCTCATTTTATTCCAAGAGTTACATGAATATGGAGTGGCAAAATTTGGCCCATTGCTTCTGAAACAGAAGCAGAGATACCTCACAAAGTTAGTAACCAGTTGAGTATTAAAACTGTTTCCAAGTCCTGCCAATAGTTATCTATTTCTGCACAGTAAGAATTCCTGATACGAAGACCATGATGTGAAGTAGAGCCTCCATGTTCAAAGTGTGCAGTGATGTACCTACTATAAGTAAAAAATCTTCTCTATATGCATATGGATTTCACTTAAAGGAAAGGTCAACACATATTTTCAGTTTTGTGTTGGTACAGAAGACCATAAATAGTACTGAGATGGGATGAGTCCAGGAGATTTGTAAGTCTGCTCAGGATCAGACCTATAGTAGTTGTAATTTAAGTCATATGAAGTGGTAACTATATGTATTTTACCTCCTCTACAAAAAAGCCAACAAACCAACCAACCTCCATTATGGTAGACATGAATAGCCTGTAATAATTTTATTTTGTCTGCAACTACATGAAGATTTATATTTCTGAAATCACCAAAAGGCAACATTTTAAAAGGTCAGATCACCAAAATGTGTGCAACAGTAATTGAAGAACTTAATAACTGCACTCATATACCTAAATTAAGATTAAATTAAAAATAAAATCTAAAGCCTTACCAAAAAAGTATAGGATATCAAGATATGATTCAAAGTAAAGCTCTTTCCGGGGTTGGTTTCTTTTTGATTGGTTAAACATAATTCTTTGCTACCAGATATGAAGGGAATGGTGATATGGAAGACAATACCTGAAGCATTCACCAACTTCAGAATATAAAATTCATTGAATTCAGGAATTCCATCTGAAATAGCATGGAGTGTTATTGGCTTTGATCCCTCACCATCCATGAAGTGCAAACTCCCATATGTTTCATAGAACTCTTCTCCCGGCCTCAGCACAGAGTCATTATCAAACAGCTGCCAGATCAATGAGACATTGCCAAAGCATCCTCTATGTCTCAAAACTCTGTTCAGTGACACAGAAAGAGTGAACATACTGACATTCATTAGCAAGGGAAAACATGATTACACTAATATTCCTTACCATTAAAAATAATATACAACAACAATCTAAATAACCATGAACAGTAAATACAACCATGAGCAATAATACAATCCTCTTTGAGGGCCCACAATTTTACAGTGTAATTCTACTCCCAGGTATACCACGGGTATCTTACAAAAAAAGTAACCAATACAGGTCCATGCAAAGTAGTTCTGTTACACTAAACATCAGTTTGTCTTGCACTTCTATTATGTAAATAATAAATATGAACGTATAATAGTTCAGCTCCCTAGTAAATATATTTCACCAACAAGCACTGAGCAAGGTCCTCAAATGCTGGTGACCTTGGTGTCACGTGTTTCCACAAAACACCTGTATATAAACATGTTTAGCTCAAATCATCATTCTTCACACCATCATCAAAAAAATGTATCCTACAAATAAGATTATAAAGGACAAAAAAAAAATACAAAGAGAAGCATAATAAAACTAAACACATAATCTATTTAATATCCTCTTTTATCAAGGGCTTTAATTTTTCAGATGTCTCACACAAGCACAAAGACCTAATTCACAGTCATAGGCATCTGCTTCAAGACCTTAAAACAAACAAAGACTTCAAAGTAAGGTGCAAAAAGAAATGAACCACGTAGTTGTGTTTAGCTGTATTTTGAGAAGATTTTTTATTTCTCTGTTAGTCCAGGTTATATTCTGCTCAATCATTTAGGTTCTTCTGATCTAAAGATTACTGAGAATATAGCAAAAACAACAATGCTGCAGTCTTATTTATTTACATTCTAACATGAATTTCTGTATGTATTTTAATACACACAGTCAGCTTAATAATACAACAGCTGATGTCTTCAATATGTTTACAAATAATTTAATCCAAAATTTGGTAAAGCTATTTTTCTTTAAAACATCTTTATGAATGCAAACTTGTATGGGATTAGATCAAAGAACTATCCATAAAGTACCACATACATCAGTTCAAAAAAAAGCGAAAGTATTATTTAAAAGTTGCTTACAAAAAATTGTTACTTTTGCCTTCATCCACTGGCTTCTCTAAAGGTTCCAAGGAGAAAATTCCATTAGGATCATCATTTGCTTCAATAATAACTGTAGCCACTCCAGCCTTAAAGATAACGGTGTCCCCTAAAAAGAGGGTGATTAATTTGAAAAAAAAACCTTGAATCAGAAATGGAGGCAACTCTAAAACTGAAGGTGTTTCCAACTCCACACCAAACGCTTTTATACAAAGAAATGAACAATAAAAAAATCAGTCAAAACAAATGTGAGATATTCAGGCGAATCAGAGTAAATATACTTAAGTAGCACCTCATGCAGAGAGCAAGACATGAGATCCCGAAGAAAGTTACTAAAGTAGAAAGAAGCCATTGAAGAGAAAATTTAAGAAAGGAGAAGAATGGCTTTGTCCAATCCTTTCTGCAAGTCTGATACTCTGTAAGAGACCTGGGTAACAGAGTGAATGCAAGCTGACCTCAGGAAACACATAAGCTACCTTATACTCAAATAATTGCTAAAAATTCCCCTATAACTCTCTGGCTGCCTGCTACCAATGTCTAGGGCAGATGCGGTTCGAGATCAATGAACCCTTGTGAGTAATTCATAGACCAACCACACGGTGTCCACTTTTGCGTGATCTGAAGCACTCTCTTAGTCTCACTAACTATGAATCAGATCATTACAGACTCTAATGAGGGCTTAGACACTTAGCACAGGTCTAAATGAAGAAATCTGATTTTATTTTCCTCCTATTGAATTGAACCCCCGATAGGTATTTTACATTGTGAACCTACCACACAATCTAATATGAAGGTGTAGTCTGATGTTTAATTGTCACAGTTTTCCTTTGTTTTATTAAATTACAGCCCCTCAACTCTTAGTCCTCATTTTGATGGTTTTTGAATTCAGTTTTGGTTTGCATTGCAAATACATGCAGTGCATTCACAGCCTGTTACTACCTTTCAGCTACAGAATAATAACACCTGAAGGACAGTAAATCATTAAAATTTGCTAAAACAATTGTAATTTACTTTCTCACTATATCGTGAATTTTGGCAGGGCTAGGGGTAGGCAGGGCCTTATATAAGCAGGCAAAACCCAGCAAAATGTATCTATTTCTTGCATTTCCATTATATTTTCTTATCAATATTACATACCAGTGATGGTTTATTCCATCATATTTTGTATCTTTTCCTGCTAAATAGTAACTTTTTTTAAAGAAAACAAACCACTATGTTATTACTAAGATAATAAACCCATTCTGCAGTGGTGGTACATCGGGTAATTTCTAACATACATTCTTCTGTAGATTAAGCCTTGTAAAACTATCATGTCAGACTGAAAAAAATGTATGCATACATTGCATTACTACAAAAATACAACAGAGACCAATTTACATGGTTTTCCTCCAAAATAAGGCAGTTCTGTTTGTTTTTTTACAAAAATCAGGCAGTTGTGTGGTATACACTAGAGCATGACAAAAAATCTGAAAGAAACCCTCTTTCTCTAAGACTGTCGCAGTACTAATATTCTTTAGCCTTGTGTTTCTGTAGTCAAGTCAAAAGTCCATCTAATTTGGAGCATATCCCTGCCCATGTCAGGGGGGTTGGAACCAGATGATCTTTAAGGTCCCTTCCAACCCTAATCATTCTATGATTCTGTGATTCTATGAAAATAAACTTTCACTACAGTTGTTTTTGCGGGAAAGATTTCAGCTGTATAGTTTGATTTTTGTTTCCAACTAAACATTTCAAGATGAAAATTCAAACACAGTGTGTACAGTAATTGTATAGAAATGTGAAGTAATCCTTATTCCTGTAATAGTTGGCATATATACATTGCTTTATGATAAGTCCAAGTTGGTAAAAAATGGCAGGAAAAAGAAGGAGAGTTACTAAACATACATCAAATCATTACTTTTACCTGTAGCATTCAAAAGGAAGATATAAAATATTTCATCAGTTTCAGGGGTATCATCATCATTAATATACACAGATAAATTCTGCTCTCTTTCTCCAACACTGAACAAAATGATACTGTTCTTTCCACTGGAAACAAAGTCTCCCTCTTCAGCGGTTGCATCTCCATTAACAGTAATATACTGGACAGCAACAGCAACATCAGCAGATCCATTCCTTAGGACTGTAAAGTTTGCAACACTTCCTTCTTTAACGCTCACTGTCAGAGGTTCTGAAAACACACAAGCAACAGATCTACCTGAGTTTAAGCCTGAGCTCCTTACATGTGACCTATTTTTCTTAATCCTTCCCAAGAGGATTCTTCTCCCAAGTGAAACAGAAGGGCATATGTAGTAAAGGCCTGGAAATCCTTGCAGTTCCAAGTTGTACTTAGCCATCTAACCAATTTCAAAATCAACAAAGAGAATAATGAAATAAAATAAGGGAAGGTTTTGAAGGAAACAAGTACAAAATCAAGACAACAAAACCATGAACGTTTTATACTAACTCCACTGGAATTAGGATTTCTCAATGATCTGGTCTGTCAATAAAATCTGCTTGGGGAAGTATATGTATTCCACCTTTAAAAACAATAATATCTAACCTGCAAAATAAATGGGATCATCATTCCTTGCAATTTGTAAAATTGCACTGGTTATATTGCCCAGCCTGGCTCCACCGGTAGCATTGAATAAGCTGATGATGAATACTTCCATCTCCTCAGGTACCTGAAAGAGAAAGTATTACGAAATTAATTTCTTGCATAAGAAATGTTGTATAGAAGACCGAAAAGTTATCTTGCAGTTTCCTGATGCTGATACATGTAATTTATTTTTACAACTTTATTTATTCATTATTAATTATTCTCATTCTTTCTTATATTACTTAAAATGTATCAGCATTAAAAATAAAAACTAGGCTGACAAAACAAAGCTTTTATTCAAATGAACTTTTCTATAATTTAACAACATTCAACTACCCTTCTTTACTTCTAATTTTTTTATAGGTATGCACAGCTTCTCAAACTCTTTTATGAGTCGCTGAAGCAATCTCAGTTTTACTGTAGTGCTTTGATTTTTCCTACAAATACTTACGAGGCTCTTAAAAACCAGCCATTCCTTCTTTCTCCTCAAATTGTAATGTTTTAACAAGCACCTTTTGTCCCATATATTCACACAAAAACATTGTAAAAATGCTTACCTCATCTGGCAGCGAGTAAATGGTGATATTTTTTGAAAACTCCAGATTATCAAAGAAAAGAGTCCCTTGTTCTGGAGAGATGTCATTGGTACATGCTGGGTCAACAACCCAGGACACACTAACATTGCCATAGTTTCCTTGGTTTCTTACAACCCTGTAAGCAGCTAAAAAACACAAACATACAGTCAGTGTGCATCTTCAGAACAACACAAAACAAAAAGGTTAGCAAAGCTGAAACCAAAAAAAGGGAAAGCAAATAACAAGCAAATCTACTTCTTGCAAAACTAATAACATGTGAAAGCACTAACACGTGAAAGGACACACAAAGCACTTCAAACTTGCTCACATTTGTTATTTTATGCCTGTAAATGTACTTGATAATTGAATAGAGATAAATTGAAATCACACATATGAAGATTTAGCTCTATTCTTCTCTCACATAGCACCCTACACTTCATGCTCCACAAACAGAGCTACTATGTCCAGGTTGCACTTTGAACATACATCAATACTCCATCCCTCCTGTCTGGCATATTCTCTAGCCATTTTTTTTTTTTTTACTGTATTGATCCCTCTGGATTTCCAGGCACATCCTTCTCCACTTCATTCTCCACTGCTCATCTTGCTGGCACTGTTCCACTCTGGAAACTCCTGAGTGGAGACTTGAGTCAGACATTGTCCCAGAAAGGTGAAATGGGGAAAAGAAGCCTTGCAGGAGCAGGCAACAGATAAAGCAGTAACTCTCATAAAAAAGAATTACCAGCATAGATGATTTCTCCTTTACTTTCGTTTATTGTTATTGATAGTTCATCAGGTAGAAACTGAATGACACCGTGTGGATCATCATTCTTCGAAATGGTTATATTGACCCTTGTGGCATTCCCCAACTTGCCTGGCATTTCACTGTAGCCACTGAGTACCACAGAATATAACTCATCCAGCTAGAAGAGGGAAACTCAGTCAATAAAAATACATACTCAGTATTCAAATCCAAAACAAATAGACAAACATCCACAGTCCCTAGCCAGGCAGAAAGAGCTACGTGTTTAAACAAAAGGAAATCATACGCACCTTCTATGTGCACAACGTGTTTGCACATTGCCATCAGAACAAGGAAATAATCAGAAATTTCTGTCTCTGATAGGACCATTTTCTCCAAAAATCTAGCATCATTATAGGCAAGGACTTAGTTTGTGTACTTAACTTAGAATCACATCAATTCACTAGCACAAATGTATTTGTAATTCTCCCTGAAAGGAAAGTTTTCTTTCCCATAAGATTTATTAACATTTCTGGCTTTGTAACGGGGAAGGCAAAGATTTTAAAACCATTGATAGCACACTAATTTAGAAAGAATGTATCCGTTTGCTTTATTAATCTAATGGGACTTAGTACTTCATATGTTTGTTGAAAAAAGCTCGCAGGTAATGCTTCAAGGAACATTAAAACAAGTATTGCATCTATGTATCTATATGGCCAATATCAGTCTATACTGCGGAGCACTGCGTGAAGCTAGCAGATGATTACCAGAAAAAAGACAAAAAGGAAGTGGTTCTTCACAAAGAGTTGAATTAAACAACAGCACTCTGTACTACAGTATGTAATGGATGTTAAAAAACTTACATGGATTCAAAGCATAAGTGTTTCTATCCACAGAAAAAAAATAATCCACTGAGGACTATTAAACCCCAAGACATCACTTACTATTCCAGAATCCCTGGTTTGGAAGCTGGGAAGACATTCTGGAGAAAAGCCACTACACACTTGTTCTGTTCCTACATACTTGCCTGTATTTTAACAAGTGGCAAACTAATACTATTTGTGAACACAATTTGAAGAACAAAAAATATTAAATTTTACCTCTGGAATCCCATCCATCCTTGTCAGAAGAGTAAGTATAATCTCTCTTTCACCAGGTTTAAACTCCAGAACTCCTGTGCTTCCATAAAACTCATTATTTTCTCTTGGTTCTACAGTGTAACGTAAAAACTGCCTGACAAGACTTCCTCTACTGCGAACAATCTGCAGTTCAACAGACTCCCCTTCCTGTAAAAAAAAAAAAACAAAAAACCAAAAATCCAGCTTTCTTTGAGCACTCTGCTCCATAACGTGTAAGAGAAATTAGTCAGATAGCTACCTTGACACTGTAGGGACCTCTGGAAGAGGGAGAAAATTCAAACACTCCTCCAGGATCATCATTTTCCAAAATAATAATCTCACGAGTAGTAAACCCGTATTTCAGTATTTGATTTTCCACATTGACCCTGAGAAAAGAAGGCAAGAGGTTTTTTTCAGTGACAATTCTGTTGGGCAAGTAAACCCACACCTGTGCAAAGGACATCAGAATACTGATTAATTTTATGAATAAATTATGAAAACAATTACCTGCAAACAACAAAATTAATTAAGAAAGACACATCAGTATGTTTTATCCATTTGTAAAAAAACCTTTGCTTTTGAAATAACTTTTTTTTCTGATTAGTTTTGACAGTTGATGGTTCTGGTTTTATTTTTGTCACACATGCACAGAACACACAGGAAAAGAAATAGAATTGTGCAAGCAAGTAGTTAGAGTTACATATTACTTTGTATTTGGAGCAAATCATAAAGGATAATCCAAAATCACTTAAACAAACAGAGATTACATTGCCAAACACACGTTCTTACTCTCTTCTCCAAACTTTACTATGAATACAAATAGGCAGAGCCTTGCCCCTCAATAGTGTGGATTTCATCCTCACCTGTGTGTTAACTTTCCTCTTGTAAGATGTGGACACTATCTGTAGGATCCCCATATGGCTCTAGCAAGTGCTGGACCTACTCTCAGTGTCTCAGACTCATTCCCATTCTCCTCCATTACTCACAAACCCACTGCCTAAAAGCATATGGTGAATAGTGCAGGCATGAACAAAAAGTGCTCCTCTTGGTGGAGCTGTTTTAAGTGCATTACATTAACAATGCCAGAAGAACTACTACTGAACTACTACTACATCAAGAATGCACCTTCAGACTGACAGTTTGGATCTGGCTTATTACATGGTGGTTTATGTATTTAGACTCCTGTCCATCTTCCATGCTTCCTGGAAGAAAATTCCAATGAAATCTTGGTCCAACATACTCTAAACATTTTTATGGTTTCCACCATACTACAACATGGACTTCATCAAACACTTTTAAATGTAGGAAGAAATGTGACCTATTATTACCAATATTTGAAAACTATTCCAGAACTGTTTCCACAAACACTCCACAAATAACTGGAACACCCCCACACAAAAAATCAATGTATCTTGTAGCAAAATCTACATGGAGGATACAAGATGCAAAACAGGCAATATGTATTTAATAAGGTAACATGTCTACTGAACATTAAAAAATATGTCACCAGACACAATAATTTGTGTTAACATAACCTAAATGTAGGTTATTGAAAAACAAGACAACAATTCATCTTTGACCACAGAAAACTTCTTCTCTATAATTCAAGTCAGTTGAGTCGTCTAGTTGGGGAAACTGTATTTGTGGCAGTGTAAAACAACTAATCCATTATTGCATCAAACGCTCAAACATCAAAGACAGAGCCATGCATTCATAACTTTCATAATCCACAGACATTAAATAAAGAAAGGCCTTCAAGCCAGAACCCCATGCCATCAAACTAAACACCAATGGGCAAGCATGCATTGTCTGAAGAGATGCAGAAGACGTGATTCCTGAAAGGAAAATAAGTGATAAAGACAGAGTCTGTCCAAACCAACCACTTGTAAAACAAAGCATTGATTCACTGAAGACAAACCACAGTTCACTGCACTTACCCAAAGTATACGACAAACCTTTCTGTCTCTACCCTGTCAACACAGAAAGAAAGAAAGGGGATGGGGGAAGGAATGAAAGTGCCACTTGCTAGAATTTCAACAGCACTAATCTTAGAAAAGAACAATTATAATTTTAAAAAACCAACATGGATCTTTCTTTTTCCTTTCCAAAAGCTTATAAGGTTTATTTTATGGGTACTCTACTTGCTTGGCATTTTCCTGTTGACGCATGCTAGCAAGTGGGCAGTTGCCACTTAGGAGAAATGACCCGACGACCAGCTCAGCATGTCAAGACCCATTCACAGTATACCCTACTAAGCCCTCCTCCAAGAGCTCGATTACTGCCAGCCTCTGCACCTGCTCACAACTGCACCAGCCTACATTTACAAACAACCCTTCATTAAAAAAAAAAATCTACATGCCTCCATGACATGTTATTTAATCAATCTTCCAGAGTAATGATAAAAACAGATAAGCACAATGGGATTTATCATGGGTACACACCAAAAACTATTTTGACACAAAATCACCCAAAACTTTATTTTTCACAATTTTTCAGTTAACGAGATTACCAAAGTAAATTACTAATACAAAAATATAACAAAAAAAACCACAAGGAGAAGAGAGGAGAGGAGAGGAGAGGAGAGGAGAGGAGAGGAGAGGAAATACAAAAAGATAACAAAAAAAACCACAAGGAGAAGAGAGGAGAGGAGAGGAGAGAGAGGAGGGAAGGAGGAGGAAAGGAAAAGGATATTTGCTAATCTCTTAATTGGTTCTGTTTTGGGCAAGCACTTATTACAAAACTACCACATCAAGTCAGATGAAAGGGTCGCACTAT
>NW_010106767.1:0-25615 GCF_000699245.1 Pterocles gutturalis | reverse complement strand
CCTCTTCTCCTTTTTAAGAGAAACATCACAAATGCATTGGTAGGCTAATTGTTTCTGAAAGCGTTTGCCCTAGAGTCCCCAAAAGGAAAGGAAAGAAGAATGAAATAATTTAATTCTGAACAATAATTAAGCTTCCACGAAGCCGACAGAGCTCACTCTGAGCTGGTTGGCGTAAACCTTTCTGCAGAGGGGGAGAATTCACGCTGCTGGTCTTGGTGGGTCCTCCCTCTGCTGGCAGCCTCGCGCGGCGGGTGATCGATACTGCGGGCGGGCGCAGAGCTACGGCGATTGCAGTGTCAGAGACACGGAAATCAGGCTTTGGGAGGGAGTAAATGCTGTCAAAATGAGTGGGCACCCCAAGAGGACTATCCTCTGGTGGAAGGAGGTGGGATGTAAATGGGAATAGAGGTGATGAACGCTGCTGTTAGACCAAATCTTTCCCTCCAGGTGTTCCCGTGAGTAGCAGAGTCTCCACGAAAATTCAGCAGTTGCTTAACACCTTGAAAAGACCTAAAAGGCCACCCCTGAAAGAATTTTTTGTGGATGATTTTGAAGAAATTGTGGAAGGTAATAGCACCAAATAATGGTTTTTTGTTAATCGTGTGTTACAAACCCGCAGGCGTGCCCAGCGCTGGATTTATTTCTTGCTTTTGAAGTCGACTCTGATTTGCTTTTTGCAGCTAGCAGTAGTCTTCGTGAGTAGTTTGACACAAAACCAATGTTTGAAGTAATTCACCGTACTGCCGCGCTTCGAGTGGCCGCCTCAACCCTAAACTTCTTACAATAACTACAACTTTATTAATAAAAGTATTTAAATTGGTTTTTTCAAGCCCCTTTAGGGTACTTTAATTAATTTCCCAGAAGGGATTGTCTTTACTGGTAATTTTATTACAACCGTATTTTGTTAGATTCTTTTTCTTTTCTCTAATTCTGTGTTACCTTCCTTGCTGTTGTATTAAATAACTTTTAATAGCACCTTAGGAGGGGACAATGTTTTGTGAAAGCATTTCCTGGGAAGTGAAATGTGACGGGGCTCGTTAAACCTAAAGGCAACGAGGACAAACGTTTTGTTTTCAGCGCCTCTTTCCAGCTTAACTGTCTGGTCATCCATGGGCAAAAACGAACTGGAAACATTATTGAATTTTTTTTTTTTTTTTTTTTTTAGTTCCACAGCCTGACCCAAATCAGCCCAAGCCAGAGGGACGGCAGATGACACCGGTGAAGGGAGAGCCCCTGGGAGTTGTTTGTAACTGGCCTCCTGCCTTAGAAGCGGCACTGCAGCGCTGGGGAACCACGCAAGCGAAATGTCCCTGTCTGACAGCACTGGATGTTACGGGAAAACCAGTTTATACCCTCACCTACGGTGCGTTGAGCCCTGGCTTCTGTTGCCAAACTGCTCCGTAAAGCTAGAACGTGGGGCTGTTGGGTCTTGGTGTGGTTGCAAACACCCCTCCTGGGTTTTGGGAGCTTTGTAGACAAAGCAGCAGAACTGAAACAGAAGATGGTAAAAGCGGTCAAGAATGGAAATATTTTCTTGTGTCCTAGGTTGGTGTAGAGTTGTGCAAGTCTCTCTTCTTTGTGTTCTAGGCAAATTGTGGAGCAGAAGTCTCAAGCTGGCCTACACCCTGCTTAATAAACTGGGGACCAAAAATGAACCCGTGTTGAAACCTGGAGATAGGGTAATGAGTTTGGGACCGGCTGGTTCTCCCGCTGAAATAAAAAGAGGGTTGGGGCGGGGGCTGGAACTTATCACAGACACTAAAATCTTGTTGTTTCAATAGTAAGACTCTTATCCTGGGGACAGGCTCCTTGGGAAAGAAATTTTGTGATTTTTTCAGTCGTACTGGCTCTTCTCTAAGCAGCTTCTTGGCTCTGGACTTTGAAATGCATCTAAGGAAGAGCACCTCTGAGAGAATACCGTGGTTGAGATCTGTGTGTTCTGGCTCTGTGTGCACGGGGAATGCTGATGTTACTGCGCGAGGAGCTCATCAGTGCTGACCTTCAGTCTCTGTAGATCTGAACTCTGCGATTTTTCCTTGCATTTCCACTAACAGAACATTTTTGTGAATCGTAGGTAGCCCTGGTGTATCCCAACAACGACCCGGTCATGTTCATGGTGGCGTTTTACGGCTGTCTCCTCGCCGAAGTCATACCCGTGCCTATAGAGGTACCTCTTACCAGAAAGGTAACGTTGATGGAACAGAGAGGAGTGATAGAGGCTGATGTGGGGTGGAAACCGAGTCAGACCATCCACCTCTGGAAGTGTGGCACGGCGTCCAGCTGCTGCCGTAGCAGCTCTGGATCGACGCAGTGTGCGAGACCTGCGAACCCGTGGTTGAAAATGGAAAAATATATTGAGCGGAGAGCTGGGAATGGTCGATTCACCCAGATGCTGTAGTCTGCGTTCTGTTAGGGCAAATAATTCATACAGCACAGATGCTGCTGTGAATCTGCCCGCTGATCTGAACGGGCTCTCATTTCCAGCCACGCTTAGCGTCTGCCAGTCTCTTGATTTTGCTAGAGACCGAAGGTGCTGAGTATTTCTGAAGACTTGGAGGCACTTTTTATAAATTTTGTGCTCAACAAAAATGGTTTCTTTACCCTTACCGCAATTTTTTGCAATATTGCCATATTATTGCCATGTCAAGAGCTGTCTAAAGCTGTAGAATTTCATAAGAGGAAAGAAAAGAGACAGGATAATGGCAAACTTACGGCGAGAGAGGTGGTGATGAAGTGGTAAGCTACCCTGGGATGGGAGTCACAGAGCTTTGCTTTCCTGCGACAGCTGCTGTAGCAACCAAATACCAAATTAAACCTTCTCCCAGTATTTACCCAACCAGATTTCTTACTGAGCTGCCTCATTTCAGTGTTTTATCATTGCGCAACAGAAATTAGTTCCTGGGGGAAGAAGGGCTTTGTTTTTTCAGTGTAATTATAGGTTTTGCTTTTTTTTTGGCCTCACAATTCCTTTTTGAAGCATCTGGGCTTCCGTTAACGAAAATAAACGGTGTATGCGCAGTGCCTAGATGCTGGGCATGAGCCCTTGTTTTCCGTGGCTTTCATGTCCGATGCTGTCCAGTCTTGCCAGTGTAATATTTGTTTTATGGATAAAGGGTTCCCTTTGAGAATCATCAAATTCCTCTGGGATCTGTCGCCAGTTACAGAATCGTTTCATTTTTGAAGAAAATTAATTGAAAAGAGCAGAGTTGGTGTGCCGAAGATTACGTAACCCTTCCGCATTTTTATCCTTTTCCTTTGGGCTTTTGTTGGCTTGTGGGCACGTCCCCACTCTCACCCAGCAGGCTGTTGTGCTGGATGTAGATCATCTTCCAAAAAGTGTCGTTATGTCAGCTTAGGAGCAATTGATTCATCTCAAACCATCACCAGCCATTGGATGTGGGAGGAGAAGGAGAAGGGAGGAGAAGGACAAACCAAACGGAAAGCGTGTTTGTGGGCATGGGTTGTTTCTTCTTTTTCCTCCCGACGTGTTCCGTAATGTTACCGTCCGGTTACCAGAGCATTGCCAGACCTGGGATTTTGGTAAGGGGGAAGCTGACCTACGTTATCTTTCACCAGGAATGACTTTTCCCCTTCTTCCCCCAGGACGCCGGCGGCCAGCAGATCGGTTTTCTGCTGGGAAGCTGCGGTATCGCTTTGGCCCTCACCACTGAAGTCTGTCTGAAAGGGCTTCCAAAAACCCAAAATGGAGAAATTGTGCAGTTTAAAGGTTAGATCGCTTGCATACTTGCTTTTGATTGTACTTTTGCTGTAGCTGAACTGTCTGAAAGTAGTTTCCAGGAATCTGAATGCATTTTGGGGTGGCAAAGGGAGCAGCTGGTCTGAGAGCATCACTTGGCTGTTGTAGGTTTTATGCACGTGGTGTAGGTTGATCCGTGTGTCGGACAGAGTTGCTTTGCTGTTCCAAAAGTCATGAAAAATCCACCTTAAAAGCCAGGGTTGTCCTCAGATCCCCGCGGTGGCGTTTGCCAGGTTCAGAAGCAGATTTATCAAGGATACAAGAAGCTATATTTAGAAGTACTGCAGGGATCTTCCCTGCGTAGAGGATGTGCCTCGTTGCCCACTCAACTCCCTGATGAGACACGAGATGAACCTTCTGGCCGCTAGCTCGGCCGGGATCGGTATTTTGCTTGTGTAACTGAACTTGGCCAAATGATGGGGGTTTAGAATAGAAATCCCTCAAGAAATAAACCGGTATGAATATTCCACTTGAATTTTGGCTCTAGGTTGGCCCAGACTCAAATGGGTTGTGACAGATTCAAAATATCTCTCCAAATCTCCCAAGGACTGGCAGCCCAACATCTCAGCGGCAGGAACGGAGCCAGCGTATATCGAGGTAAGGAGTGAATGGGGAACAGAAAGTCGTTTCCGTGAGCTGAATTTAATGTTCTGATCACCGGGGAGATCATACTTTCACCTCACTACCCTAAACTTCCCGGTTTCTAGCCACGGAAGCAAATCTTTCGCTGTGTCCAACCTGCTGTGAAGCTTATTTTAGTTTTGAATTCCTTTGTGGTCTTGAGTGCTGCTCAGAGTGAACTGGAAACCGTTCGTGTTCCAGAAAGCTGGTCCTGGAGGTAACTGAGCTCTCTGAGATAGCAGCGGACTTGATAACACGCATTTCTGAAATTTCTTCTTGTAGAATATTCTGTTCTTCCTAGCAGAGCTAGTTTTGGGTTGTACACCTCCACCTCAGCAAGGCAACTTGTAGGAGTTGCCGTGGTTTAAGCGCTACCAGCGATGTGGCTATTCCAAAGTTAGAAATTGGCTTTTCAGTTTGATTACAGGAGCAGGAGGAGCTGTTGTGAGAAATAGAGTGAAATAAACACAAACACCTTCAGTTGCCATCTGTATCTGCATCTCTCTGGAGTTACCTGAACGTGTTTCCTACCTGAATATCTTCTCGGTAGGGAGCTTTGCTGATGGTTTCTCCAAGCAGGTACTTTTTTGAGTATGACTGAGCGGCCTTAGAGGAAGAAAACTTTATTTAATACGGATTCTGTGATTTCATATCCTCCACATGTGGGATCCAGAGTCACATCCTGATTTTTTTTCCTCTCCTGCAGTACAAGACGAGCAAAGAGGGCAGTGTCATGGGTGTCACGGTGTCTCGGATCGCCATGCTGGCTCACTGCCAAGCCTTGTCTCAGGCCTGCAACTATTCTGAAGGTAGGTGATGTCGCAGGAACATTGAAGGAATGAAGGTTCAGTGGCATCCTTTCGGTGGTTGCCCCTCATATTTTTAACAGCTGTCTGGGAGTAACCAACACACAATAGTATCTCCTTAAAAAAAAAAAAGGGGGGGGGGGAAGTAAAATAGAAGTGAAGACTGTCTGTCATCTCTTCCATCCAAAACGACGTCATTTTACTGAGGAGTAAAAAGTGGGGTTTGCATCACGTCTAGAAAGTTACTGGGTCTGTTCTGATGAATCAGAAGGGCAGCAGATGAATCAGAAGGGGAGCGTTTTCCAATGAGCTTGAGTCTCCCTCTCGCTGTACTATCACCCATTTAAATGTCTGTCCAGACTTTTGTTCTTGGTAGCGTGTGTAAATACCAAAGCACGTCTTGCATGAACTGGTTCCGGACCCGTCACGTGAGGCCTTTGGGCTAACTGCTGGCGGGAGTACAGCGAGTTCTGCTACAGGATATGGTTTTAGTCTGGTCTCCCTTGCAAATCAGGCTGATTTATGTATCCGTGACTAAACTTTATTTTTAGACCTGTATGTCATAGTACTTGAAAATGCAGAGTTTGTCTTTTGGAAGCCATCGCTTTAATTTCGCTTCTGGGAGTCGGCGCATGAATGATGTTCCCCGCTCTCTTCCCCTGCTCATGCATAATGCGGGCGAGACCCTTTCTGCTCCGCTGATGAACATTGCAGGTGGAACGTCCTCTTCGTGCAACTCTCTGGGATGCGTTCCTTCTCTTTAATTGATGTTCAGGTTGTGTTTTGTTTTGCATAACAAGGAGCTCTGCCTGGTAAAACGTATAATCAGCCAAACGAGGCTCTGAACTTGCTGCGTGTGTACTTGGGAGCAGATCTGAGGGATTCAAATGCCAGATGGAAATTGCGTGCAGACTCCAGCATGAATCATGGTCGCAGCTCTCCTGGCACATTTCACTTCAAAACTACAACTTTCTTTTTTCCAGGTGAAACGATAGTGAATGTTTTGGATTTTAAGAAGGACGCGGGGTTGTGGCATGGCATTCTCACGGTGAGTTGAGCCTGTAAGGACTTCCTGAAGCATTTCATAAATCCATAGAATTGCAACCTTTGGGGAGGTGGCTGAGGACCATTACCTCTTAGTCAACCGTTTCTCTCCCTGATGGATCCGCAGTTCTCCGGAGGGAAGTGTAGAAGCGTCCTCAGTAGACTCGTGTGAATTCCTGGTGGGATGGGGGTTGATGAGGGGTGACGGTGACTCCTGTTTCTGCTTCATAATGGGTTTTGTGAGCCCCTTCCTAAAGATGTTTTTTCTGCTTTTCAGAATGTAATGAACAAACTGCACACTGTCAGTGTGCCCTATTCCGTGATGAAAACCTGTCCGCTCTCGTGGGTGCAGAGGGTTCATGCCCACAAAGGTAACTGTGTATGTTCCATAACTTCAGCTTGAAGTTCTCAGGATAAATGAGGGGCATTAAAATCTCAAATGCTTTAGAGCCTGTCGTCTTGCTCTTCCATGACACATCCCAAGGGCCAAAACTCTAAATATGCACAAAGTCCTAATGCCACGTGAATGTCAGCGACCTTGGTGGGGACCTCGTGACCCGTGTACTTGAAGCGAACAAAACCAAGAAGATAGTTGAGATGGTGATAATGATTTCTGCCTTTTGGAGGAGGGGCTGCGATAGTGACAGACCCCGGCTCAGGCGGTGGCCGAGTGGCCTGTGTGCCACAGCAGATGCTATTGCACGTTGGGGTTTCCTGTTACTGCAGGCTCAGTTCATTAAAGCTTGCTTGCTGTGGGGAGAATTTTCTCACGTGGGAGCGTTGGAGTGTGTATTCATATGAAACTGACTCATGGAAAGCTTTTTATTTGTCCTTATCTTTTTTTTTTTTTTTTTTTTTTTTTTTTTTTTTTTATTGGTGTGCAGCAAAAGTTGCTTTAGTGAAGTGTCGAGACTTGCACTGGGCCATGATGGCCCATCGAGACCAAAGAGACGTCAGTCTGAGTTCCCTACGCATGCTGATTGTAACCGATGGTGCAAATCCTTGTGAGTACGCGCGTCCTGCTGTTTTCAGGAGAGAGCTTTCTCCGCTAGCTATCTCACAGGCTCAAGCTTAACTCCTTTTGTAGATTCTTCCGAGAAGGTTTCGGTTAGGGCAGCTGTCTGGCTGGGGATTGTGGTGCTTGAGCACCAGGGCAAGGGGTTCTCTGGGCTTCCACCCTTGAGTTGTGAAAGATCCTGCAAAGGTAAGGAACAGGAGAGTTGAATAGAGAGCTTGTGTGTAAACCAGAATTCTGGTGAGACACAGTGAGATTGGATTCAAATTGCTCACAGGGGGTAAGGTAAAGGCTTTTAAGAACTTGGAAAGGGAAAAAATCCCCAGAAAAATCTACAAGGAATGCTGTCAAAGAATGTTTGGCTCCGTGGCACCAACTGGAAGGGATGCTTGGAATACCATCAGGCGTGTTTTGGTTACACGTGCTGCATGGAAACAGACCCTACATATGCACAGTAATTGTTAGGGGTTTGGAAAGTGTTTTAAGGCTTTTGTTGTGCTGAGAGCATGTAACAACTCTGAAGCAAATTGGGGGAGAAAAGCAGACTTGTTGAAGAGAACACGCCGTTTCCCAGGCCACGTTCAGTGGGCACTTCAGCCCCATTGTGGCTGGTAACTTGGGAGATGCTACGTGGTGTTTTCACAAGGGATGCAGTATGGACACCCTGCAGATACACTGCATCTATTTCCAGGTTATTTTACGACAGTTTTTAAATCAAATTATGTAAAGTCACGGTGGTATATTTTCTTTTCCAGGGTCTGTTTCCTCCTGTGATGCCTTCCTGAGCTTGTTCCAGAGCCATGGGCTTAAACCAGAGGCGATTTGTCCGTGTGCCACGTCTGCAGAAGCGATGACCATTGCAATACGGAGGTGAGGGGCGTACAGCCTGCACTCTGTTTGCTCGATTAAGTGCTCCGGGCCGAGGTTTGTTCACACATCGCTTGGTTAGAGTTGACTTAAGCGTGTAATAACCTCCACTGACATTTACTCTGTGTGCTCAGGTATTAAAGCAGTCGAGTCATTAAACATTCCTCCTGAGACACGAGTGCCTTTTCTCCTCTAAGATGTACGGCACCTCAACTGTGCACTGCTGCTTCACACTCCTGATTTCCACAGCTACTGCGGTGTTCTTGAATCTGAGATTAAATGGGATATCATTTGGGGCAGTCATTTTCCCAGTCTGTTCCGTTGCTGCCTTCTGTAATGAACAGCTCTGTCACCCTCTGGCCTGGGAGCTGGTATTTAACACGGGGTGAGCTGAAGAGCTGGAAGAAGCGTTGCGCTTGCCCCAGGATATGGTTTGTTTCTTACTGATCAACGTGGCTCTTCTGGGGGGCAATCCTTACTGCCATCTCCCAGTTTTACATTTGTTATGCAAAGAAGAGACACTGAAATAACGCATATTTCCGTTGCTGTGATCTCTTCATCTAACAATAGCCCGTGTGCCTTGATTTTGTGTCCTTCAAAGGCCTGGGGTCCCCGGGGCACCCCTACCTGGAAGAGCCATCCTGTCCATGAACGGGCTGAGCTTTGGTGTGATTCGTGTCAACACTGAAGATAAAAACTCTGCTCTCACTGTCCAGGACGTTGGCCACGTGATGCCAGGAGGTAAAAACGCGCAGGTGTCCCCTCTAAGACCTTTTTGCGAATGGTTTGGGATATTTTAGAAAAAGAACGGGTCAGTGTTCTGTCCCGTGCTCAGCCTCAGTGCCGCGGGAGGCGAGGCAGTCCCCGTACCGTGCCGTCGTACCGGGCGCGGTTCAGTGTGTCCCTTCTGACACGAGCTGTTCTAACAGTGTCCCGTTCGTCCTAGGAATGATGTGTATCGTGAAACCCGATGGCCCACCTCAGCTCTGTAAAACAGACGAGATCGGTGAAATCTGTGTGAGCTCCAGAGCAGGAGGAATGATGTATTATGGGCTGGCAGGGGTGACAAAGAATACATTTGAGGTATGTATAGCAGAACGCATCTTTCCCTGCTTCCTGCGTAGGACCAATAGCCTTGTGTAATCTCTTGGTTTTGTAACTCAAGTGTTAATGTTGGTTTTTAAACAGATACCCTGAAAAACTCCTGACAGTTCGGTATATTCAGCATTCCCCTCTCATAAAGGTCTCCCCCACTGCTCAAACAATGACTGTGCCAAGGCTTCCCTCCCCTTCTCATCACTTCACTCGTGTATAGTGCAATTCTTGATGGGCAGAATGCTTTTCTGTCCTCAGGCAAATCCACTTTGGTCTCCAGTGTCCTCCCTTCTGTTGCAGGTTATCCCCGTGAACTCGGCTGGCTCTCCAGTGGGTGATGTGCCATTCGTCCGTTCCGGCTTGCTGGGATTTGTGGGACCTGTACGTAATCGAGTTTTTGAGCTTGCTTTGCTGTAGTCTTTTGTTTGTTCTACTTGCCTTCAATGGAAATAATCCAAGTCATCAAAGACATCGGAATATCTGCCTGTTGTAAGTTACTCACGGACACCTTTTTGTCTTTCAGGGCAGCTTGGTGTTTGTGGTTGGAAAGATGGACGGGTTGCTGACAGTTAGCGGACGTAGACATAATGCCGATGACATTGTGGCAACTGGATTGGCAGTCGAGTCAATAAAAACCGTGTACAGAGGAAGGTTAGCACGATCAACCTTGCCCCTCCCCATAGGCTGCTGCATGTTCTGTAGGGGAACAGGATCTTTAGGATGGGCTGTGGTTTCTCTCCTGTAACTGGTTCAGGTGGCTCCGTTAGAGGAAATATGTTCTTGGCTTAGACAGTCCTTGGCCTGATCCTGCGCAACACAGTTTCTGTTCTCCCAACTCTCCTCTCTAGCTTTTCATCAAGTCTGTGTACTTCAGGGGAAGGAATCTAGTAACGAGATAAATCAGCCACATGGGAAATTTAACTTTCTGTCTCTGTAAAATTTACTTTTCAGTCTCTGCAGTAGTTTGGGTGGTTTTTTAAGAGCTCTCTCTTTAGTCTGCTTCCTTGGCTTCCTATTCCCAAGGAGGAAAACTGGAATTTGTGCCGATGTGGCTCTCTCCTTTTCCTTAGGATTGCTGTGTTCTCAGTATCCGTCTTCTACGATGAGAGGATCGTGGTGGTTGCAGAGCAGAGGCCGGATGCGTCTGAAGAGGACAGTTTCCAGTGGATGAGTCGAGTGCTGCAGGTAAGCCGGCTTTACGCAGGTGGACGCGGTGAGTTTGCGCAGATTTCCAGCCTGTGGGCAGATCAGAGGCCGTCAGCGTGCCCCAGATGGAAAGAGCCCAGGCTCCTGACCCCTCCTGGCACAAGGTTATTTTTACAGGGTCACAAGCTGGGTACATCTGCTGCCTACAAGCTGTTCTGTTGTGTCCTGAAGGTCCTGGGAAAGCGGCTGCAGCGCAGAACAGCGTAGGCTCTGACAAACGGTCAGCGTTACGCTGGCGAGATGACTGCAGGGAAACACAGTTGCCTCTCAGCACTGCAGAGCAGATCTAGTGCTCAAGCTTAGGAGTTCTGCTTTTAGTCTTGGGTCGTGCTGGTGCTCCAAGTTATGCTTTAAACCTTGTCTTTGGCGATGCATTTCCAGCAAGGAGAGAGTCATCAGAGAAAGGTGAAAGCAGCAGAATGAGTAGTGAATAGTCACTTTGAGAGCTGCCTGCACTGCACGTGTCGTTCTTGGGAACATCCCAGGTTGTGAAGTACACAAAAAAAAAATAAATCAGGGAAGTATCTGGTGGTCTGAATAATGCATCATATGCCTGGATGCTGAGGCGGACAGAAAGGAACAGAGCGTGATGGCTCAGAGGAGACAGATGGATAAAATCCCAAGATGAAAATCATATGATTCATCGAGCCACTGTGTGTATTCTGGGATTTTTGGTCATGAAAGATTTAAAAATGGATTGCTCATGTATGAAATGAACTCTAAAGGCAGGGATGCTAACAAGCACTTAACTCTTACCGTGGGGCTCCCTGATGTTACAGCGGTGAAGTGGAATTATTGTGACTGCCTTGCTCCTCCAGCACCTTATGAGCTCAGGGATTTGTCTCTGCGGCTGGTGACAGTAGAGTATCCCCAGTAGTACCAAGAATTAAGTGACCATCTTTCCTTTCTCTAGGCAATTGACAGCATTCACCAAGTGGGTGTATATTGCCTTGCTCTTGTGCCAGCCAACACGTTGCCAAAAACTCCGTTGGGAGGGATCCACATCTCTCAAACCAAACAGCACTTTCTGGAGGGCTCACTGCACCCCTGCAACATCCTCATGTGCCCGCACACGTGTGTGACGAACTTGCCAAAACCCAGGCAGAAACAGCCAGGTAACGCTTTTGGTGAACGTTAGGAAGCTGAATTTCCTGATCTCAGAGCTAGGGAGCTGCGTGATGCCTCCAGCGCTCGGTGTCCTACCTGCTGCTCTGGTGGCCTGTGGCTGGGGTGTGTCTGGGGCCCCTCTGTGCATGTGGCAGTCGGATATTCTGATTCCTGCCTTTGAACTCCTGGAGGTTCTCTCTGCTGATGAAGAGGAGGCTAGCAATGCCCTCTGAGCTCTATCCGTGAGGTTTCGTTACCTCTCTTGCATCCGTGCCCGGGAACAGTGGGATCCTCCAGAGAACCCTTGTACTTTTGCTCTCCGGCAGCCCGTTCCCGTTGGCGTTAAAAGTCCAGATTTCACGCGGCTGTTCTTTACCAACAGGGGTTGGCCCTGCCTCTGTGATGGTGGGGAACCTGGTTGCTGGGAAGCGAATCGCTCAAGCCTCTGGAAGAGATCTTGGTCAAATAGAAGACAATGATTTAGTTAAAAAGGTAAATCAGTATTTACTGTCACAGCTAGAGAATGGGGAAGGATTCTGAATGCAAAGCAGCGATGTGAAGCACTGTACTGCCTCTGAAGTGGTGTTTGATTGCTGCTTCTCTGTTTCAGCACCAGTTCCTGACAGAGGTGTTACAGTGGAGAGCTCAAGCAACTCCTGACCACCCCCTCTTCCTCCTCTTAAATGCCAAGGTACAGTCAGTGCTGAGCCGTTGGGTTTTTTTAGGGTCCACAGCAAGTTATTCAGCACAAGTTAGAGGCTGTGTTTAAAATCTTTTGCCCACTCCAGTGTCCTCTGTTTAGTCTCTGTATGGGATTTTGCCCATAGGCTTGTAACCTGAAGTTTGTCCGTTTGAACCTCTAGGTCACCTCGTTCAAACGTCTGTCGCGGTTCAATGCTTCATTTTAAAACCGAGCGTGTTTGTAGGTCCCACTGGTTCCTGAACCATTTAATGCTGTATCCCTGTTGAGTATATTCTGGCAAGGTTGTGGTGCAAGAAGACCTGAACTGACTCCCTGGAAGGTAGAATGTTCTAGAGCAGCTCTAACTCCATCTCGATCTTGTGGATCCTGTAGTGGATAAACGCCAGCAGCCTTTAGGTATAGATAACTCCTAGCTATAGACTGACGCTAGCAAGCAAGGGTTTGTTTATTTTCTGCAGCAGCAGCCGCCCTTTACTGACCCGTGCGTTGTGCCAGGCCCCGTTTAGAGCATTTTTGTCTCCTTTCAAGGGAACCACTGTGTGCACAGCCACCTGCCTTCAGTTGCACAAAAAAGCCGAGAGAATTGCATCAGTGCTGTGTGACAAAGGACATCTCAACGCAGGAGACAATGTGGTGCTTCTTTATCCTCCTGGTAAGCAAGATTTCATAATGACTGCATCCCACTGGGGAAATGCAGTGTTTCTTTGAATTCTTATTAAGAACTGGAAATATAAGAAAAAGTGATACCTTAGGGACTAAATAACTCACTCATCTAGCTCTGACTCCAGAGAGGACTGTCCTAACGCCTTGCAGTTGCAATATCACGACTCAAATTTCGTTTTTCTAGAGTTTAGGAAAAGCCAGTTTGTACCTTCTCGCTCCTGGCTAGATCTTTGCTGTGTCATGATGTTTAGAATAAAAACTTCAAAGGCTTCTGTGGTTATCAAAGACCCTGTGGTATGTGCGCTGCAAAGTTATTAGAAACTTATGACTGCGTGTCCTGGAGAATTGCGCTGGTCACCCTGCCAGGGACTCCTCAGCCCCTGCTCTAAGCGGATCTTGTTTAGGTGGAGTCACGTTGGCAGCTTTTCATCCTGGGAAAACTTGTAGTTTGCTGTGAGATACGGCTTCCAGTGGAGACGGGTGCCGTCGCCTCCCGCCGTGCAGAAAATGGGCCCTTTCTCCGCGGCTGGTGGGTGCGCGGGAGGCGGGGAGCGGTGGGAAGCGGTCTGCCTGCTGTGCCCGTAGCACACAGCTTCAGCGCTCGGCGTGTGCAGGATGCTCACTGCACTTCTTGCCCTGCCAGACAGTTCTGGTTTGTCCTGATTTTTGGAGTTACACTTGGGACACCCTTTTCCCGTAAGGTGGGTTTGGGTTTCTATGGGGTCAGGCTTCTCTAGTCTCCCGGTCCCCTGTGCTGAGCTTCCTTAGCTGCCGTGTCGTGCTGCCCGCGGTGTTTGAAGCGTTCTTGTTGCACATCTGTGCTGTGGGAGCCACCAGCGCCTGTACCTTCTGATGGAAGTTGTAACGGATGCTTGGAGAAGTATTCAGGGTCACCCAGGTGTCCGTCCACCAGCGTCCGACACTCAGCCTGTCGTGTCCTTGCAGGCATTGAGCTAATCACCGCGTTCTATGGCTGTTTGTACGCTGGCTGCATCCCCGTGACCGTCAGACCGCCTCACGCTCAGAGCCTCACTGCTACTCTGCCCACTGTGCGAATGATCGTGGAAGTGAGTAACGGGGCTGGAGCCCAGCGCAGGGCTGGAGCGCTCGCTTCGGCCTCTCGGACACGAGCGGTTAACGTAGTTGCCCAAACTCCCGCGCTCTTTACGTGACAGCAGCGATTGGAGCACAACTGGGTTTTAATTCCTAAAATGCAAGGGAGAACCACCTCTGCGTACGTGGCAGGACACATCGCTACGGAACAGGTGGTTTCTGAGGGATGCTAATGTGATGTTAGCGCTTAAAATTTCCCCCTGACGCTCGTTACTGCTGCACAACTGCAGACCCTGCTGGTGGTTACTTCCCAAGGCCAGCAACCAGGGAAGGATGCCTGCCCATCGTACCCATGGGGAGAAAGCTGGATGTAGACTGGGTGATGTTCTCACCTGCTCTGAAGGTCCTGACGCGGTTATTTGCATTTTAGTCGCGTTTGGGGTTTTAGCGAGGGAAGAGTAGAGAGCAGTGGCGCAAAAGCCAAAGAAATGAATGCAAGTGTGTTAGGGGAAGCTGGCTGCAGATGGTAAAATCCTCTCTCAACATCAAATCGTGCAATGACAGTGCCACTGGGACATGGTTTTTGTCTTTCCCTTTTTTTTAGTAAGTGTTTATCTTTTTAGGTCAGCAAAGCTGCCTGTATTCTCACAACCCAGACCTTAATGAGACTCCTGAAATCCCGAGAGGCAGCTGCTGCTGTCGATGTGAAAACCTGGCCAACCATCATTGACACAGGTGCGGTCAGCGGGCTTGAAAGACTTTTTGAAGTTCTGTGTAGGTGTTACCATTGACTTCCAAAGAGACTGTCCCCCATTTCAGATGCTAACTGGACGGCTCTTAAGAATTTGTTTAAATATTTAGAAAAACAAACAAAGATACGAGCTAGGTCTGACCTTGTTTGCCGACATCTCTTCTGCTTTTCTTGAGCTATGCATGGAAAATAATTTCACTGAAAAGCCACGTTGCAGACAACTTAATTTCCTTGAGACAAGAGCAAGTTGGTCTCTTCTCCCTTTTCCTGAGAATAAATAATTTTCTACATGGGAGCTTTGGCAAGAGTCTCATCACTAGTCTCTCTCTTTTGGAAGAGAATTAACAGAAAGCTTTATCCTCCATCTCGGGCTTTTTGAAAGTTGTGTTCTCCTTTCAAACTCCAGTTCAGCAAAGATTAACCGCTTTTGTTCCTTTCTTGGACAGATGACTTGCCCAGGAAGCGGCTCTCTCAGATCTACAAGCCACCTACGCCTGAAATGTTAGCATATCTAGATTTTAGCGTTTCCACAACAGGCATGCTTACAGGAGTAAAGGTACAGTGAGATGCTTCTGGAACACGGGGTTTGGCGTCCTGTCTTTGGCTGATATTCTGAACCACCTCTCCCCTCAACCTCCACCAAAGCTGGCCCTTGTAGGTTAAGGTTTCTTCCGCTGAAGCCATGGGTTCGCTGCAGAGGGTGCGGGGTGACTTTGTGCTGAAGAACGAGCTCTGCTCTGCAGGACAGGTCTGTGCAGTGGGCATCAGGAGTTCTGCTGCTGCCTCCCACTGGAGAGCTACCTGGGAAAGAGCCGCGAGCCGAGAGCTAGCATCGCTCCGAGCTGCTGCTTTCCCCCACCTAGAGCAGAACAGGAATGCAGTTGACACAGAGAAGAGGCTAAAAAATGAAAAAAAAAAAAAAAGCCTTAGACTCTCATGAATGATCAGCTGTGTTTGGAGTCCGAGGTGCCTAAAGCTTTCAAGCAGTAGCTGCTGGTGTCACTGTTTGAGGTCTGCTGTGGCTCAGAGGGCTCTGCACTGCTCTGCCTCTGGTTTGGAAATAAAGGAAGAAGAAACATAGTTTATGGAGAATTTTTATCAAGGCAAACCTACCTTTATTCTTACCAACCTGTCTTGATGAAGTCCTGCTTTGATGTCCTTGAATTTCAACGGTTCCTCTGTCTCGTGTTGCAGATGTCCCACGCAGCAGTGAGTGGCCTCTGCAGGGCCATCAAGCTTCAGTGTGAGCTCTACTCCTCTCGGCAGATCGCAATTTGTCTGGACCCCTATTGTGGCCTTGGGTTTGTGCTCTGGTGCCTTTGCAGGTATGTCTTTAGAGGGGAAAAAGGAAAAGACGAGGTTATAAATGGGAAACGGCAGTCCAGTCTTTCGCTGGTGTAATGACAGATGATGTTGACGTTACCAAAGTGACTAATTTACAGTAAGAGGAGAATTTGTCTTTGAGCTGACAATAGTGTGTTCCCTTTTCCTGTCCATCAGCAAGATGTTATCCTCTCTTGATGATGTGTATTCGTGCTGCCAATTATTACCGGCTCCCAAATGTTTCTCTTGCCTCTCTTCCTTGATTACACGTTGCACCGAGGGAGTTTTTGTTCTGGGTGGTTGAGCCAGTTCTCTTCCTTCAGTCTGACAGTGTTTGTGCACATTCGTGTGTGTAAGTTGTATTTTTAAATGATGTTACGACAGAAGGTAGGCACTGGAGCGATTCTCAATTTGCCTCAGATGCAGAGTGCCCCAACCTATTCCCATGAAAACACAGTAAATATTAACTAAAGGATAACGACGTGCTGCACAAAAATGTTTTCTTCCTTCATGTTCTTCACAGTGTGTATTCTGGACACCAGTCGATTTTAATTCCTCCTATGGAGCTGGAATCCAATCTCTTTCTCTGGTTATCTACTGTCAGCCAGTATAAAATAAGGGACACTTTCTGTTCCTATTCAGTCATGGAGCTGTGCACAAAGGGACTTGGAAACCAGGTTGAAATGTTAAAGGTAAGAAACGTTTCCTGAATGTTCTGTTACATAAATTAAGGAACCGGTGGTAGTAAAGCAAAGCGATAGGATTGTTAAACACAACAGTTTTCCTGTTGCACAAATCTCCCGTCCACAGCTTGCTCAAAAAGCAAAAGCAACAAAAAAAATGTTTGCAGCCCTAGGAAATAAAAAGGATTGAAAGTGAGGAGGGTGCCGGTATCGCAGTGGAGGCGGCACGCTGACCCTGCCGGCGGGTGTCAGAGCTGCTGGGCAAACCCTGCCGAGAGGACGCCGGGAGCAGAGGGCTCTGCAGAAGGATGGTTTATGTAACAGTCTGCAGCGGAGGCTCGGGCCAGCACATGGTGTAAAGCACACACGTCAGGCAGTTTGCTAAAGAGAGGTGTTTTCTCCTTGGAAACCAGAGAACCAGAGGAAGGAAAAAAAAAAAAAAAAAAGAAAAAGCTCCATAAAATGCTTGAGGTGGCTTTTTTTGCAGGGGGTTGACTGAAACGGCGTACCCCCACCTCCGAGATGGGGGCTCAGCCTTGTTCTGTTGGTGGCACAGAGCTCTGGAGGTCTCTGCTTTGTTGTGTGTCCTAGAAAACTGCACAGGTTCAAACACCTGGCTCGGGCTGTTCCGGGCGTTCGGGATATAACGGATTCTGGCCCCAGTTTTGCTGAAGACTCTGTAATCCCAGTAAATGACTTTACTGTCACCGGGATTGGTTTCCATCTGTATGAGCAGTGAATACCAGATGTACTCTGCGCTGCAAAGCGCTGCAGGAGCACACGAGGCTGCGTCCTGTGGCAGGGGAAGAAGCGCTGTTAATGCGTGTTCTGTCCTAGCAGCGTTTCCAGGCTCTGGCTCAGACACGTAATTACAAATAGAAGCTGAAAAGAGGAAATAACTTGATCATAAGAACAGGGCTTGTCCCTCGTTTCTGAGTAATTTCAGGGATAAAAAGCAAATGTCACTTGTTGTGAGGGGACAGGCATCGGTGGGGTGTGGCAGAGTAATTAACCCCTCCAGCCCTCTGCACTCATCTGTGTCTTTTCCAGGCACGAGGAATTAATCTGTCCTGCGTCCGGACTTGTGTGGTGGTTGCAGAGGAACGGCCGCGAGTGTCTCTCACTCATTCCTTCTCCAAACTCTTCAAAGACATCGGCCTATCGTCTCGCGCTGTGAGCACCACCTTCGGATCCAGAGTCAACGTTGCCATCTGCTTGCAGGTAACGCCGGCGCTTTCTCCTGCACGTGTGGTCCCCGGCATCCCATTTCCCGATTCCGTGCGTTCTGAATCTGCAAACTTCCCGATCGGCACACGCTTCTGCGTTGTCAGCGTAGCCCAGCATCTGCTCTGCGGAGAACAGCCGGCACAAGGTGTCAGCAGCTCCCCTGGGTTTGGATTAGATCACAGCTGCCCAAACAACTGGAGCCCGGCACTGGGGAGCTGTTTATTTCTGCGGAAACAGTGGCTCTCGTTGCCCCAGGGCTCGCAGCTGAGGGTGCCTGGGCTGTCCCCATAGCAGCTCCCCACTCAAGGTGCATCCCACACCGGTGGTACTGGGTGTAGAGAGAAAACAGTGTGTTTCCTGAAGTGTTTCCCTTAGTGCAGAGTTGGGGAAATGTTCATAGGAGTTTTGCTGCCAGCAAGAAATCCCTGGAAAGGTTTATGAGCTCAGGGAGAAATTACCCTGGCTTCTGTAAATACATTTTTTTTTTTTTAATTAACTCTTCAGGGAACATCTGGACCTGACCCGACCACGGTGTACGTAGATCTGAAATCCTTGAGACATGACAGGTACAGTAAGTTTATTTACATTTATTTAATAACTCTCTATAAAATGTTGCTGTGGTGCTGAGCTGTCTCACCTCTCAGTATACTCATTTCAGCTCTTTTTTTTCCCTGACGATGTTTTCTTTACCTGCAGAGTACGTCTAGTGGAAAGGGGAGCTCCTCAAAGCCTGCTGCTTTCAGAGTCTGGGAAGGTAATTCCATGTTTCTTTAAACGGATTAAGATGTTTCCTAGTAGTTTTTAACATGGAATTCTGCAAAATCAAGGTCTAGTAATATTTGCAGACCTAGAACGCCTCCCTACGTGGCTCCTGAGTCATGGACAACGTTCACACCGTTAGCATGCTGCAGTGGACGTGTCCTAGCGTGCTTTCTGCCTGGTGGGAATTCGTATTTTCGTTGGGCGTGAAGATAATTCCTGTACGGATTACATATTCCCTCTTGTGATCTCTAGATTTTACCTGGAGTCAAAGTGGTCATTGTTAATCCTGAGACAAAGGGGCCTCTCGGAGATTCTCATCTGGGGGAGGTAAGCTCAGATTGTGCTCTTTGGTGGCTTCTGGTGGCTGCTTCTCGAGCTATATTCGCTCTGTCGGATTATGTAAGCTGCTGGGTGACAGGTTGTGAGTGGTGATGCTTCCAGGGCTTTTGAAGCTGAATTCTTGCTGGAGCGCTCAGAATTTGGATGTGTTATCTTACTGTCAAGCTTAAAGAGAAAGGAAGGAGTATTCCACTCCAAACCTTGCATAACTGGCTTCCAAATAATGTCATTTCCAGTTTGCTTTCCTTTGCTTGATTACACACAAGGATGTTTGATCTGTGTTGATAGATCATTATAAATTTTTGGACTTCAAATTTTATAAAAATCCGCTATTTATTTACTCAGTTAATCCTCAGCTTACAGTTATTGGAAGAGCAGATCTGCAAGATGCACTTTTAAGGTTCTGCAGGATATTTGGAGGCTTGAGCTAAATGCAAACCATTTTTTGGATCTGGAAAATCAGAGATAAAAAGAGGACCTTCTTGTGACAGCGTATTATCTGCTTCATTGTAATACCCAAGAGATGCTGTTCGTGCAGCGTGTGGGTCTGATTGTTTTTCCCCTTCCTGTGCAGATCTGGGTCAACAGTCCGCACACGGCCAGTGGCTACTACACCATCTACGACAACGAACCCCTTCAAGCCGATCATTTCAACACTCGTCTGAGCTTTGGCGACGCTGCTCAGACACTTTGGGCTCGCACTGGATACCTCGGGTTTGTTCGTCGGACAGAGCTCACAGCTGCCAGCGGAGGTACGGCAGAAATTAGCCTTTATCTTTGAAATGAAGAGTTTTCTTTCATACAGTGCAGCGAATAAGTTCCAATCCACGTGTCTGATAAAAGAGACACTTTATCTAAATTCCATTTATTTTCTGCCGTTTTCTGGTTTCGTAGTTTGCATACCCTCATTTCCATCTCTCCTCCCCAGAGCGCCACGACGCACTGTATGTGGTTGGAGCGCTGGATGAAACCTTGGAGCTGAGGGGACTGCGCTACCATCCCATCGATATCGAGACTTCTGTATCTCGAACGCACAGAAGCATTGCTGAATGGTAAAACAGCTGCGAAAAATGAATCCATCCTAACCTAGCTGACACGTGTCCATGTTTATGCAAAGCTGCAGGATTCAATAGAAAAAAAAAATAAATAAGGCCAATTGAGATGCTTTTTTGTGTTACCATCAGCAAGCCACGCACCTCATTTCCCATCTGTAGATCAGAAGAATACTGAGCTGGCTGACTCAGTGTTTTCTCACGAGGCTTAATTCAAAATAGAAACGATGATTTCCTGCTTTGTGGTGTAAGGAACCGTTTGTTTTCGAGTCAGTGAAAGCAGCGTTCAGTTTGTGTGTCACACTGTGTTTGAACTCCTCTTTGACACATCGGGGCCAGGGTGGAGTTGGGGCACGTGGAAGCGCAGCCCAGAGCAGGTGGTAAACTCCATCTGAGGATAAAGAGTTGTAACCTTTGGATCTTTGTGAAAATAACTGGGGTTTGTGTTTGTTTTTCTTTTTTCTCTTTAACTTTCAGTGCTGTGTTCACATGGACCAACTTGCTGGTGGTGGTTGTGGAGCTGTGCGGCTGTGAGCAGGAAGCCCTGGATCTGGTTCCTCTGGTCACCAACGTGGTCCTGGAGGAACATTACCTGATCGTAGGCGTGGTGGTGGTGGTGGATCCTGGAGTGATTCCCATCAATTCCAGAGGAGAGAAACAACGAATGCATCTCCGCGACAGTTTTCTGGCTGACCAGTTAGACCCCATCTACGTAGCCTATAACATGTAACTCGTACGGGGGCCGTGACGTTCGGAAGCCTTGCGGGACCACCAGACGACGAAGGGTGGCTATAGAAACGAAGCTGGTGAAAATTACTAATACTTGATATCAAGTTTGAGATTGCTGCCACGTTCCCTTCCTCTCCTCCTGTGGTATTACGACGGCGTTAAGTACCAACGGAGAACAGGAATCGTGGCAGACAATGGCAAACGTCGTAACCGTTTACTGAAACTTTAGCTTTATAGAAAATGCAAAGTTGACAAGTGTGTGAGCTACAAAATTCCTAAGGCCTTGATGGTAGTGTTACTTTTTTCACCTGTTGTACATATTTGTATTTTTATCTAATACTGTTTTAGGATTCTATAAGGGGAGGGTTTATTTAGTTAAGCTAATAAACTATTCAGAAAAGGGTCATCAGAGTTCTGCAGTTCCCTGCTCTAATGTACGTCCATCTGTACTGTAGCTGTTCGTTCCATGGGATCACACGACTTATTTAAAACTGTGCCATGACCAAATCAATAACTTACCGAATCTAAGAGTTACTTATTCATATAGATATTTCTTGAATTTAAAAAGAATTTTGCCTATATTTTAAATATGTAAATATTATTATACATAATTCACTTAAATAGAAAATTAACTTGGGTCATGATGACAGCCGAAGGTAGAAATTTTTAAGGACGAGTAACTTTTGTGGTCCTTAGCGTAATTCCATTTGGTTAGACACACGTCTTTCACTCGTTTTCTTATTTCAGTCTTTCATCGCTGGCCAGAAGTGGGTCATTGCATGTAGAAACCTGTGATTTTCAAGCACATCTTTCTAACAGAGGCTGAATTTAAACAGTCACCTGGAACTGGGCAGGAATCGCAGTGCAAATGCTGAACTGGGATGATGCACCTGAGTGGCAGCCTCTGCCTCCACCCTCTGTGACACCTCGTGGTTAAAGGAAGAAAAAAATCCTGTAGCTTGACACACAGTGACAGTCACCGTTTGTGCAGTCGGGTCGTTATTCCATTCTGTTCCCTCTAGAAATACTGTAACGAGGCTCCGGTGTAAACTGGGGGGCACCAACCTGGTTTTCCCCAAAGCATCCACCAGAAAGAATTTGATAATTTTGAGTTGAATGCAATTTTTCTTTTACAGGAGGAAGCACAAATGAGCCAGGGCAGTTCTGGTAAACACATCGTTAAATAACCTTGTGAAAATTAACATCCCAGACTTCAGAATCCCGTGTCAGTTTTCAGTGGATCTGTAAGCAAACCCCAGAAATTCCTAATGATATTTTTGAAAAAATATGTGGTGGGGGGAATAGATTTAGAAACTGGAAGTTGTTCTGGCAAGTCAAGACTGAAGAGTTCTTTGGAAATGCTTCAGTTCCCAGGTGCACGTTTTGGAACAATTCCTTTTTCTGCTCCTCCCGCAGTAGCAAAGACAACCCTGCCGGTGCCATTTCGGGGTGTTGTGCTGCCGTGAAAGGTTGTTCTCCTAGCTGTAGGGACACTTCAGATGTAAGTCCTCAAATACCTGTGCGTGCAGTCGTTAATATCTTTAGTTTTAACAAATTTTCCACAAGTGAGGAAGCTGAGAGGTGTAACTGGGGCTCATCCCGCTGGTACTGCCCCTTATCGGGGAGTGAAGCGCACACGAGCTGTTCTCCCGGTCAGCCAGCAAAGTCCCGCTGGTACGTGTTGCGCATCCCTTTATTTTTGATGTTTTCTTGCCCAAAGTGACTTGCAGTACAGCTTCACTTCATTGTTGCCCATTTCAGGAAAAAATTCTGATGGTCTCGACCTTTTTCTTACTCAAATGAAAGCTTTAGATAAACTGTTTCAAAAACCACTTTTCTTTTTCCACTGGAGTGGATTTTAAGTACAATTCTAGGATTGTCTTTTATTTTTACTCGCTATTTTTCAGAAATTAAAAATGCACGTCTTTGATCAAAGATTCCCAGTACGTGGCAGACTGACCTTCTGAAGTGGCATTTTTGAACTATTTTGATTTTTTTTTTGTTTTTATTTGGCTAAGTACCGACAGTTTCTTACGGTTTGGGGTTTTATTTTGCAAGTTGACTGTACTCTGCGATCTTCACTCTAGCATGTGACATTTCTCAGTGTTGGAGAACTGTAAGCGTACAGTCCTGCCCGCAGAACGAGATAACATTCCATTCCCCGTCGCCAGTGGCATCCAGCAGCTGGCCAGTTTGGACCGGATTGAATGAACGCTTTTGTCCATGTTTGGCAGTTTATTGGAGAGGAGGAACTATGGAGCTGGAATCTGGAAACCCTGATTTTCTAACTCCAGCTCCTTGCCCCAAGGCCTTCACTTCATTTCACTCCTCGGGTTTCTTCATCTGTAGATGAGGGTGTTGGGGAATCCTCACTCACCCCGGTGAGGTAGCGAACGGTACAGCACCGGGTGCTGCGTAGCTTTCATTGCCGGCCTCTTTGAGGTGGGGTCGGTTTGTTCTTCCAGACGGATCGATGATTCTTTGGTTGTCGCGGGAGGGCTGGCAGATGTCACCGGTTTGCTTCACGTCACTTGGTGTCATTCTGCAGAACAAACGGAGAGATTTCAGAGAACAGCAGGGCCACTGATGTGCGCGTTCAGGCTCAGAGCCGGATGCTTTTCCCTAAAGGCTGAATCCAGTGTCGAGTCCCAAGAAACACTCCGTGTCGGTTTGATTTTGCAGCTTATCCAGCTGCAGGAGGCAAATTATTTCCCACTGGTGTCCATTAGATTCCAAGCTAACAGCTGCAGTGAAAAAACAGGATTTGTTAACACTTGGAACTAAAATCTTTTCTGTGTCTGTTTGTGAATGTTCCCTGAGCAAACTACGTGGGTACAGGTAACTTCAAGTCCTGTTTTGTTGAAATTTGCACTGTGCATTTCTGATTTAAATCAGTGTCATTAAGATGTGTCATACTAACTGTCCTAAAAAGAAGGTTGTAAAAACGAGATCAATTTTAGCCCTAAATGCAATTTTTCTTTCATTTCTGTCAACCTATTTACCATTGTCAAATTCAGACTACAGCGTTATGTAATTATGTATAAAGTTTTTATTTATTTAAAATTAGATTAGATATACATTTTTAAATTTAACATCTGGCTGGACAGTGTTCCATTAACGCATCGATTGTGTTTCCTTTGTCTTGTGTTAATAAATATTGATGCCTGATTGCTTGCTTAGTTCTTCATCTGCTGTTTCTCCGAAGGATTTTTTTTTTTATTTTAAAGGAAGCAAACGTGGGTTCACATTTTTGCTGGTGAAAGGCAAAACTTGTCAGTATTTTTGCCAATAGTGTGGGACCTGAAGCTGTGAGGAGCTGAGCTCTCTGCACAGCTGTTGCTGGACAGATGTTGTCTTGTGCCTACAGCATCTGGCTTTGGAAATCAGTTACAACCCAGCTCGCTCGTTGAGGATGAACCAGATGCAGTTTTAAGCATGACATACCCAAATTTCAGATTTTACTGAAGTGTTAAGTATTTTTCATTCAGTTTCTGGTTAGGACTCAGGAGTGATGTGTTTCATTTTGAATTCAGGGAGAGATTGATAGCCTCTGAAACCTTTGCGAAGGGTTTTGTCCTGGAGGGCCAAAGCAGCTGCACAAGGCTTCGTGTGAGCTGGTGACGTGGAAACTTTGGTGGTGTTTGAGATCTCTGCTGTCCTAAACTAAGTGTGGAGTTTTAATGAAGATTTATTTTAACTATTCATAAACGTTAAGATACAGTTTAGTACCACGGAGGGTGTAATTAATGTTCTAACCCAACAGCAGCTTCTGTCTGTGTGTTGAACATTTCTGGGTAACACTGTACTCCAGATTATTTCCTACACATGGTGAGTAGCAATTTTACTGTGGTTTCTTTTGAAACAATTAATTTTCAGTAAATCTTTCCCGTATTTTTAAATTATTTGCTTAATATTGGGAAAACTGATTTAAAAAACAAACCAAACCACAACACATTACCTAACTTTGAATTGTGACATTAATCAAGTAAGTTGAAATAGTCGATAAATTTTTCCATAAAGACAATTTGAATTGAATAAATGTCTGAAGATTCTTGTTTTGAGTTGTCACAGCTCCAGCCCAGGCACCTTCTCTGGGATCAGAACTTTCTATCGTCTGAGCTTAATGCTGATTGTGCAGGTAAAACTTTGCATAATTGCCAGGAAGAGAAACCTGGAGGACGTCGAAGCTTTTCAGCAGTAGCTGTATTGTCAGGGGAACAGAAAACATCCTGAGGATTTACTGCAAATAAATCTTCCAGCTGCTAACTTTGCCGAGTTTGACTTACAGAGATGAAGGGCTTGGTACCCCAAGGGTGACTTCAGGAACGTAACAAAAACAAACGCTGAAAACTGCAAATGAAATAATGTGAGTTCTGTGTAGCAGCAAGGAAAAAAAAGCCAACCAGTAAGTGTATGACCCTAAAGCTTTACACCCGATGGTACCAGAAAGGGGGTCGATTCCTTGGGTAAGAGCATGACACGAGCCCCAGGAAGGGTTTCCGTGGTGGGGGGTAACCTGGAGGTTCCATGTTTCACAGGAAATTCTGAATTTCCCGATGGTGATGCCGAGGGGTGCTGGGAGAGCCGGGGCTGTGCAGGGGGGGGTCTCACCCCGGCCTGACGCTGCCATTCACCCTGAATTCAGAGAAAAAACTGTCGTTAACTCTGAATTCAGAGAAAAACCTGCCCCCCTGCGAAGAAGCGGGGCCAAAACCCTCCCCACGCCCCTCACAGGTTTGACCTTTGTTTACTGTGAGGCCCTCCCTGTGCGATGCCTGGAATTCCCTGTCAGCAGCGCAGCTGAAGATTAAA
>NW_010106766.1:230-8971 GCF_000699245.1 Pterocles gutturalis | reverse complement strand
AGCCAGTTCTCCTTTCTCATTTATCAGAGTGGGAACACCCTCCTTGGCCTGTCTCCCCCTGCCTATGTACCTGTAGAACCCCTTCTTGTTATTTTTTAATGTCCCTCACCAAGTTCAGCTCCATCTGTGCCTTGGCTTTCCTGATCCTATCTCTACACATCCGGACAACACTTCTGTATTTTTCCCTGGCTACACAACCCTGCTTCAACTTCCTGTACATTTCCCTCTTTTCCTTCAGTTTGAGCTGCAGGTCCTTGCTCAGCCGGTCGTCGCCCGCCTCCTTTGCTCGATTTCTTCTGCTGGGGGATGGAGAGCTCTTGCACTCTCAGAAGGGTGTCCTTAAAGAACTGCCAGCTCTGTTCTGCTCCTGTGCCCTTAAGGACAGTTTCCCAGGGGATCCCATCCAGTAATTCCTTGAACAGCTGGAAGCTTGCTCTCCTGAAGTTCAGGGTCCTGACTCTGCTTTTTGCCAGGCCCATATTCCTCAACATCACAAACTCCACCAGCGCATGGTCACTACAGCCCAGGCTGCCCCCAGTCTTAACCTCTCCAATGCTCTCCTCTGCATTGGTGAGCACCAGGTCTAGTAAAGCTTCCCCTCGGGTCGGTCCATCTGATATCTGGACCAGGAATTTATCATCAAAATCAACTTTATTATTGCTGGAAAGGCAGCACAACTACAATGTGGCATTTGTTCATCAGTCATTACTATCCAGAAAGTGAAATGTAACCAGAAAGTCTCCCAGACAGGAAAATCTATACTCAGGCAGTTTAATACAAACTGTATTTTAAGTGTTTCTCACCTGTAATTCATTCTATTATCTTTTAAAAGTCATAAAGAAAGAAAAGGAAAGCTGTTCTCTTTTGATATTTTTTCCCCCTCCAAACTCAATCTGTAATCTTGGAGCACTTGACTGTGCCTGTTAAAACATTCAGCAGTGAAAACATCAAAATATTGACATAAAAATTAGACATCAGCATGAACAACCCAGTTAAGGTAAAGAGAGCTGGTTTACCTCTGTGTTATACCTCAACACTGTCCTAGTAAACAGGCTAAGCAAAACAAAAACTGGGAGGGCAAAAAAGACTTCTCTAATTCAGCAGCTTTAGAGCATTGCTGTGCTGTTACCGCAGGCTCTGATAGCTGATCTCCTGTGCATTTCTGTGTAAGAGGTTTATATTCTCGATCCACATAATTGCAGGTCCCTTGGCTACTCCTCCCACGGTGGTAACAAAACCCTCCTCTATGTGCCATCTTGTTGTGTAACCCACCTCCACTGTGAAGATCAGTGATTTAGTAACGGGAACAAAATTCAGTGGAGGAACCTAGATTCGCTGTGTGACTTAGATTACCCCTTACCACTACATTACTTCATGATAGATATAGGTGCAAGAGTGAGTGAGTGAGTGAGTGAGTGTGTCTGTGTCTGTGTACACTTTCTGTCAAACAACACACTTCTAAGGAAAGTAATGGACCCATGAAAATGAATCCTTATGACTTCTGGATAGCAGCCCCAGACCATCCCACATGGAAAGGATGCAAAAATCCTTTTACATGTAGCTTCACTACAGAGTGAAGTACTCTGATGCTAGGAGGTGCAAGAAATTATTTTGTATTTGCACAGCCTCTGTTCTGCCTCTTTGTGTGGATGCATCTTTAACTGTGTGTGCAGTCTATATGATGGCTCAGTATTTTTTCCACAGGATCCCCACCTCATTTAGTGCATGGGCTCGATGAGAGTTAACATAAAAGGCAGTTGTCCAGAGTTGCTCATTCAGTTTCTGGCACTCATTTATTTAATGCAAATCTTCTCAAGCCTCAGCTGCACCCACAGTTATTAGTTTCTCGTGGCATTCATCACAATGATATCTCAGATTCCCATGAATAGTACCAGATTTATCTTGTGAGACAGCAAAGTAATTTATCCCCCTTTTTAATGCATGAAAGGAAGGCACAGAGAACAATTTGTGACACATAACCTTTAATCCTGGATATAAAACCAAACTGCTAAAGCTAAATTAACTGTATTTTTAGTACTTTCCTAGATTAAGGCTCTCACTGTTTTCTTTTCCACTTCTTTGATTTTGCTTATGGTTAAACACAAAGAAAAGAGAGAGAACACCTTGCATGAAATAGTATCACCATCCAAACTGTACATTTTAAATATACCAGGTTTACAGTAATGAAAAGGGGGCAGATAGGGGATACTGATTAAAACTCAATTTAAATAATCATCTAGATTATATTCTGAAACTTAAAAAAAACTGGGGACAAATTCTGGAACTGAATGATCTACATTATTACCTCCACTCACATCATCTGCTGTCTCCCAACTCCCATGTCAACAGGAAGTTTATTAGCATGATTTTGAGTCAGGTCTACGGCTTTTGCCAGAATTAAACCCTTACATGTATATGGTCTAGGGATATGGCAGGCTGAGACATCCGAAACAATTCTGGAAGAATTAACTTCTTTATCAGAAGCCATTCACCCCAGATAGCAGCATAGCCCTCCAGGCCCTCCACCTTGACTACTTAGCCTGGCTAAGAAACAAGGCAGTAGTACAGCTGAAGGGTCATCCTAAGCAGTTTCCAGCATCCTAACCTGCTGGAATTTATCTTTGTGCCGCTCAGGTTAGCCAAGGTACTGCAGAATGCCACCACAACACGTCATAGCCTTGTGCAGAGCAACAGCCTGGTAGCCCCAGGTCTCCTTTCTCTGCCATGGCAAAGTAAAATTACAACGATCTCACAAAGACTGTCCCCTCTATATTTCACTCTAGCTTGCTGGCTCCTACAACTTGTTAAGTTATCTTTATTTGCTTCCTTCTAAAGCACTTTGAAAGAGAGGATTAAGATATTATCAGATGTATAGGGTTTTTTGCTTGAGGCTTTTTATATTTTGGGCCTCGTTGAAAACAACATGGGAAACTATGTTTATTTTCTTTCTTAACACACAGACATATAAATACTACCTAAGCTTAAAAAGTTCAGCATTAGGCAAAAAGAAGTATGCAAAATGTCAACATGAACATGAATGAAATGTGAATTAGATGAATACCAAGGGGTTTAAGAAATATTATATTATTTGCATTATTTCAGTAATATCACCAAATCTACAGCTCAAGCATCATGAGACAGCAAAGAAAAGAAAAAACAGCACTGGCTTTTTTCCTGCTTTTTAATTCTTTTCTTGGCTCGATTCCTGATGTTCAAGTTCTTAGTAGGAAATGCTCCCTGGTCCTTCATTTGGGTGTGTGTGCACTTCAGGTGGAAAATGTACTCAAAACACAGACACAGAATCTGAGGCTTCCCTCCTCTTTTCTTGATGACAGAAGGGACAGTCTGCCAAGCACTCTTACCTTTGCCTGCATCTCAGCTTCTTTCATGTTCTCCTGTCCTGGATGATGTCATCACACACCTTCCAGCTTACACAGGTAAGCCCAGTTTCTTCTGTGCTGATCCAAAGACATCCTTATTTTTTTCTTGTTATTGCTTCCTTTCACCTGCTGAAACGTTCTCTGTACTCTAGTACTTGCTTTCTCAATTACTTCCTGTTCCCTATAAATATTCCTCTTTTCCTTGATCCTCTGACCATGGCATTCTGTCCTTCGCTTTTATGCTTCCTTGTTCCCTTCGCTTTTCATCCTTTTAAACTGTTCCCCTACTTTTTCCTGCCCCTGGCACTTCCACATTTATTCCATTTTTAAAAGCTTCTCTGTTTAAATGCTCACTTTTTGTGCAAGATTCCTAACTCTCTGGGTGACACCAGCAGAGATTTTATGACTCACCAACCACTGAGAAGACTTACAATTCTTGTATTTTGTGTTTCACACTGTTTATCCCATAGCATTTAAAATCGGGCCAAACATACTTTCCTTCTGCCCTCAGTACTGGAGGGAGTTTTTTTCAGTACTTAAGCTGGGATGTTATATATAAGTAAATCTTACTACTGCCAGTTTAACGTAGAAAAAAAAATCTTTTCTATCCCCTCCCTTTTTCTGCTCCTATATTCATAGGAAACTACTTGCTACCAGCCATGTAAGAGACTGAAGCCTGTTCTAGTGATATCCACTGACTGCTGAGCCTCTCAGATATCCAGTATTCCAATATGCATACCATGTTGTATAACAGCATTGCTATGGACAGCCTTTGACAGACAGTGCCCAAAGAAAATGCTAATGGGCTTAACTGAGTTTTGAAAAAAGACCATGGGGACTTACAAAAAATAGTTTTTGCTGCCATACAGATTTTGAATCAGATGATGGCAAATTACCCTTACATACAACTTCAGCCCTATTGCTGGAGTTTATTTGGACTGAAACACTTAAAAGCTGTTTTTTTAAATTTTTTTTTCCTCAGGTCTAATTAATACACCAACCATACCCAAACTCAACACCTGATGCTTTTCACAGCTTCAACAGGATTATGCAGTGCAGAATGCTGTGAAAAATCTTGCATGAATGGGTTCCTAAATGTGAGGTTGCACTAATTAACAATCTAGTTAGCAACCTCCCCAGTTAATCAGGAAGACTTGTTGCATCACTTGACATTCTGCTATTTTGCAGCTGGTTGTTGTTGCTTTAGTACGATGCAAGTACTACTCTTGCCTAATTTTCTGCTACACACTATATGTTCATTTTTAAATTTCTTCCATTACTGGATACTGAAGAAATATTAGCATTTTACCCAGTTGCAAACAATTCAGATTTTTATTAGTAGTTTTTCTTTCTACCCAGATTTAAATTATATTCATTAAATAGATTATGCTGTTTTCCAAAATCAGAGCAATTCCAGAAAAAAATATTTACTGAGCTAAAAATTTTGTTTGGCATTGTTTTTTCTTTAGCCAAATCATGTTGCTTTTCCAAACTGTATTACAGATACTTGAAAAGTTATCTATAGAACTCCTTTTCCATAATAATGTATGTAGAAATACACCTACTGGATTGCATTCAAAAAGGCTAGTATAAGAATATATTAGGAATATACCACATCAGGGAGGAGCACAATCACAACACAAAAAGCAAATCCAGTGGAAACAGCTTCCCTGGGGAGCAAACTGCAAATTGCCCCTTGCTTTTCCTCCAAGCTGCTTGGTGAACACAAGACCAAAAACTACAAATCACATTGCTCAAAAGTTCAACAAAAATTATTTAGCATCCACCTAAACCTAGTCGTTACACACTAAAGCCCTCTTTGCTTGACTTATTCTCTGCATTGTCCCAGTCTGTGCCGTTTGCCAACCCAGCCCTTGCCTCTAACCAAATGCAGCGTAGGCACTTAGAGCGGTGCCAGGGGACATCCCTAGGCACTGGACCTTGATGGTCTTTGCTGTCACATTGTCCGAGTTGAACAGTATTTGCTCAGGACCAGTGCAAGGCTGTCCAAAGATGGCCCAGCACATATTTACAGGATCTCCACATCACCAGTGTGCTCCCCAACTGAACCCATGAGCCAGCTGGATTCCTAAGGCAGCAGATGTGTGTAAAACACAATATCCATGTTTCCACACTGCACTTGTGTTTCAAGACCTCTGTCCTTCCCAACAGCCCAAATTCTGCTAGGTTTTCAACCAAGTTCTGGCCACATTCACATTTTCTCAGATTCTCTGTCAGGGTCCAGGGCAAAGAGACACTGTTCCCTGAGGCAGCTGATTTTATACACAGGAGGAAGGACCTTCACTGTTGCTGCTCGTTGCTGTGTTATAGAGACACAGAACACAAATGTCAAGAACAACTCAGTAAAGGCCTTTGATTTATGTAGACTGAGCTGCAGCTAGTGGGGTCACTTTCCCCCCTCCATTTCCTTTCCCACATCCTCTGAAGACTCAGAATCTTTAATCTTGCAGAACAACCCTCTCCCTAGCAAATCCTAGCACCAGTAAAAGCTCTGCCCCTAGCTTGTCACTCATACCCATATTTCTTCATTTGACCCCAAACAAGTGGAAAGCTCTTCTCTCTGATCTTCATATTAGACTTTAAATCTTGAAGGCTTATAACTAATACAGTAGTATCCTCTACAGCATATTGCAAAACCCTATTCAGCATATAAAAAAGCTGTCAATGGCAAAATCCCACATGTGAGGGGGGCAAAAGGGACAATCTTCTGGTTGGAAAAGGATGGAACAAAGCAGTTTCTTCATGAGTCCTTTGTATGTACGTGCAGAAATCTAGCTCCAGCTTTAGAAACCCCTGTCCAGCCCTGAACCTGTAGAAACATCAAACACAGTTTCAAAACTAACCTGCCTCTGCAAACCTCCAGATGACACTGGATGTTTGTTGGTATGTTCTCGTATGTCGTGCTTTGCAGGTAGGAAAGGAAGTATGCAAGCAGCTCAAAGGAAACTCCACTTTCACACAGTGTCCCCGGCTTTAGAAGACTTACTTGTGTACATAGAGAAGCTATATTCACATAAATTTATGAGAAAGCAAAATTGAACTAGTTTGATTCCCCATTTGGCCATTAAAACACATTGATTTACAGTGCTTTGATTTATACTGATTTAGACACTGAAAGACAAAAATGATAAATCAAAGAGGCTGCCTTACGCTGGATCAAACGTAATTTGTGACACAGGCAAGCCATCAGACCAGTTTTTGGTGTTAATTTCCTCCCTCCAAATGGACAAAATAACTTTTATTTTTCTTTCCCCCTTCACGTTTCTCCCCTCCTGCATACTTGGGAACAACAGTGGCTGATGAAAACATGTAGAAAAAATTATAGGGAAGGAACCTTTATAATTTTTTGATTAAACTTCTGTGATTGTTTCCCCACATTTAATAGGAGAACAGAACATAGGAAAAGCCCCAAAAATAGATTCCAAAATGTCCTCTACTCTCAGAGGGTGAAGACCCCTCATACCAGTGATGACCATGACATTTTAAGGGCTCGACTCCTTCTGCAGCATGCCTTTTTTTTTTTGTGGGCAGCTCCCACATATCGAAGTGCTAGTTAAAGCTAATGCATACTCGCTATTTTCCATTTCACCATAACAAATACATTAAAAATGTTCTTTCTTTTCCCCTCTAGTTGTGGCAAATACTAATTATACCTCCAACTACCTTCAACTTAGCCCTGTGGGCTACCAGTTATAACTGACATTATGGCATTATTATGTGTGTCATTATCGAAGACAACCTCAGTTTCATCTGCATAATTCAAATATAACTAGGGTAAAAAAAAAGGAGAGAGAGAGAAAAAAAAAAAATTGAAGCCCAGCAAGTTAAGTTAAATATTTTAATTACTAAAGGATGTCTGCAAGAGCAAAGCTGCAAAAGAGTACTCTGGAGTTACTGCTTTCTTACTCTCCCTTGTTGGAAGACGGTGTTCTGGTTCTTTTAAAATGTATTGTGTCTCTCTGACTCTGTATTTATAAGGGAAGAAATAAGTGATGTATGGCACTAGCATTTAGCATGAGGGTCCAAAGCATTTTACACATAGACTACAAGTTCAAATCCAATACAGAAGTCTAATTGTGAGCCAACACTACAGTGGTGCTTCAAAGCTTACGTGAAATTAATTAGTCCCAGCAGAATTTGTAGTAAACAGGATAGAACATTACTACTACAAGCAGAAATTAATTTAGCATTTTCAGGAAATCAAGGGTTCCCTGGACATGAAATTTTAAAGGGCAGCCCTGAGGCATATTGATGAAACTATTTAAGGAAGTTTGATACACTTTAGTCCTGCGTTATGGATGAATTAGATTTTATTGTTTAGACCTTTTAATTTTGAGAACCCAGGGTTTCTCAATAATATTAGCTTTGTATTTAATAAGTAAAAATCAAAGTAGGAAAGTTTAAAATTTTAATTTAAAAATCTACTAAAACATTATTAGATGTGTGTCATGAACTGATATGCCATAAGGTTTTTCTACTCTAGCTTTACAAGTAATTATTTTCAATCTCCGAAATCAGCACACTAACCAGTGTAAAAACTAAGTTACAATTTTTGAGATGCTACTTAATGTTTATAAAACCAGATTTTTGAGTAATGCAAGATCTGAGTTGAAAGACCTCAAGAGAGAGGAAGGAAAATTCAGAGCTGACAATGATTTACTACAAAAAGGGAAAACAACTACCTGAGCTTGTGAAGCTGTTTTAATACAGCTGGCTGCTTCTGCACTTCAGCTTGATTCTTATTTGCTGGTTTTGTTCCTGAGAATTTGGGAAGTCCAGGTGCAAGAACTTGTTTGAACCTGTCTGAAGTGTCGGGACACAATGTAAGGTGTTAGCTGCTCATTTAAACTTTCGCATAAAAAGGGAAAGCATATCTAAGTATACTGTTTCCTGCAGTGGGACTTCAAGGTTTAACACATACAGTTATTTTACTAGGTAAGTTCAACAAGTATCAAGATACAAAATAGATCAACACTTGAGACTGCAGAGAGACCTACTGTGGGTAAATCAAGAAAGCAATGAAAAATATTTTTTCCTGTTTTTAATTACTTCACGTATGAGCAGGTTGAGCGCAGAACACATGCGGTGCCCACAGCCCGTGGTCATGCCGCATCCACGTGAACTGCCCTCTCATCACACGGCCAGCGTGGCTGGGGACTAAGAGGGGAAAACCTCATAAAAACAAAACCAACAGAAAAAGAAGTCATTTCACTTGACAGACCAACACCTTCGGATGTGGAGACATGGGAGCTATGTAGGAAGCCAGTTCCCAGCACAACAAGCTCTTCAGGAAAATAAGGCGCTTCGCCACGTTTTCTGGCGCGGCGGGGAAGCCGCCTC
>NW_010106766.1:0-208 GCF_000699245.1 Pterocles gutturalis | reverse complement strand
CCGCTCAGCTCTGGCCGCTCGGGGCTGAGCTGCCCGAGGCGAGACTCCGCAGCCAACCCCGCTGCCGGACGCGGCCCCTGGGACCGCGCGACTCTGAGGAGCTTCTCCCTCAGCCATGCTTCCAGCAGCCCGGGGCGGCGAGACACGGGCATGGACCGGGACGGGGTGAGCCCTGGTGTGCCGGCCCAGGGCCAGGCACATCCCCCCT
>NW_010106765.1:996-1462 GCF_000699245.1 Pterocles gutturalis | reverse complement strand
TACTCCAGAAACTTGACCATTAGTATGAGAGAAATATGAGAGTAGAGTAGCAGTGGTAAAATGCTAGTGGGAGTGAAGGTATAGTATTATGTTTGGGTATATGTTGATGGAAGGACATGAGTTGGTTAGAAGGCTGGCAGCAGGTAAAGTCACAGAATAATGTGTTTGCGTTACTTGCAGCACACCTATAATTAAGGCTTATTAAAATCAAATAAGAATTAACACGGGAATTGAGATTGTGACAGAGATTCAAACACGAGCAGTGGCAAAGCTGAAGTTAAACTAATTACAAACTTGTCTAAAATTTCCTGATTAAAGTGTGTTTTCATGCATATGATATGGGGCAGCAAAATATTAAAGATCAGGTTTGGCTCACTATGTTGATTACAGCTTGTCAGGTTCTAATGAAATTATGTTGCATAGCTAAAAAAATGTATTCTCCAGTTACTCAAAATTATTTTATAAA
>NW_010106765.1:589-968 GCF_000699245.1 Pterocles gutturalis | reverse complement strand
ACTAGTGGAGTAGTACTGAGTTTTATGTTTGTATTAGTTTTGCATGTGTGTAGAACTGGAATCTCAGGTGTGTACATATATTGCTGTGGCTAAATGATCCTGCCTAGCATTAAAGAATCCATATTCAGTAGCAACAAAATGAAAATTTATTTTTGAAAATTTAACAAAATTCCTTTGCACAGGATGTTCGGTCATTGTCAGATGACTAGTCATGTTTTAAGATTTAATTTGACATTTAATTTTCATTTTTAATTATTTTGTCCTTAGGGAACGAACAAATGTTTATGAATGGTAATATTTTCTTCTCACTTGGTAGTGTAAAGAAAAACACAACTTGGATTAGAGAACAAAATAAAACAACGATAAATCTCTGTTGAAA
>NW_010106765.1:0-458 GCF_000699245.1 Pterocles gutturalis | reverse complement strand
CTAATAATTGAATTTTTAGATATTTATGATGTTACCCAAGTAGTGTTTGAGTACGTATAGACATTTTAAATAAATATTTATCAGTATTATCATTCTGACCCATCTGATGTGGATGCCTCATCATACATGAAATACAAAGTGTCTGAATTCTTTGTAATGACGTCCTTAGAGGTTACTCAAAACAGCAAAGTGATAATGACAGCAATAGCTAAAATATCAGTCATGGTGTAGTAGCAATTAGTCTGTTTTTTTCCTCAAGCACAACACTAATAATGGCACGTGCACAGCTTAGATAACTAACACTGTCAGACATCTGAGATTTTCTGATACCCATCCAAACTTTGATCATGCTTCATAAAATATTATACTTCTGTGCTTTATTTTGTTACTATCTGTTTAATATCATGTAATAACATCATATTATTACTTTTTTTGATGATCTTTAAGGTCCTTTCCAA
>NW_010106764.1:9285-9607 GCF_000699245.1 Pterocles gutturalis | reverse complement strand
CTGAAGTGGTCCTGATCCCACTGGAGGAGCCCTGCGGGGAGCACTGAGGGCAACCCTGCAGGGCCAAGGGGCTGCTGACCCTTTAGAGCAGCCCCAGGGAGTGTCAAAGGGTGCCCCAAAAGGGTGTCTGTCCCCTTGGAGCGATCCCTGGAGCAGGCTGTGGCATGTCAAGCCCACAGAGCCGGGAGGCCCTTGGGGAACCTGCAATTGGAGAGATGTTGCTGCAAGTCACTGGGCTTGCTCCTCCTGGTCTGCACATGAACAATATGGGGGCTTCAGCTGAATCCTCATTCATTTGGTCAGGGGTCATGGGTGCTGGGGT
>NW_010106764.1:1638-9253 GCF_000699245.1 Pterocles gutturalis | reverse complement strand
CTCGGCATGGGCTTGGGCAGCTGGGCTTCACCTGCCCCACGGAGCCCCTCCACAGAGAGGGCTGGAAGGGCCTTGGGAGGTTTCCCAGGAAGGGCTGTGACTGTGCCGCTCCCAGCAGGTGTTTGCCCGGGCTGGTCCTCCCAGGCATGCCCAGCACTGAGCTTGGGAGATCACCCAGCACCTCCCGGGCACCCCGAAGCCAGATATGCTCCTGACTCTTGGCCTGAGGATGGGCAGGTACCTCCCTTTCTTTTTGCAGGATTGTTTCGCAGCAGCAAATATCACAGCTGCATCCCGTCTCCGTGCCCACATCCCATCTCCATGACCGTGTCCCCTCTCCATGCCCGCTTCTCCAGCCCTGGCTCCCGGAGGATGACTCCGGGATGCTTCATCCCTGCCCAAACCCAGCGCCTCAGTGACATCTTGTGCCTGGGGATGCTCAGCGCAGGCAGCACCGGCCGGGCAGGAGGGGAGCAGGCAGCAGCAGGCCTGCGAGGTTTGCTGGGGTGGGAAACCACGACCTGAACGGGGTGGAGAGGAAGACCACGAAGCTTTGAGAAGGCTCCAGCAGCTGCGATGCAAAACTTTTCCAAAGCAAGCCCTAGTCCAGCAAACTGACACCACTGTAAAAGTCTGGCCCTGTCTGGATGAGGTGCAGCTAGCACAGGGCCAGTGCCACAGGAGAAATTAGTTACAGCAAATGGTTGTTCTGCCACGCCCCAGCGCTGGCATTGCTGGAATTAGCACTGAAATCGCAGAGGTTCCTTCAGCTCATTTGCAAGGTTTCTCTTTGGGACATCCCATCCTTCTGTGGTGAGAGCCAGACAGTGGCGTTTCCCCCTGACAGAGCTGGGTAAAACAGCGGGTATGAAAAAGCATCCATTTCCTTCAAAAGATTTCCTGCTCTGCATTAACCCTTTCGTGCTATTTAGAGCAAAATAATTCACCTGAAGTTCCTTGCTGTGATGAGGTTCCACATGTGAGGTCTTGGATGGCAGTTCAAACTCCTGTTCAAGTAAAAAAAGCTAATGTTACACCCAGCTGTGTTAAAGCCTGAGGGGCAGATGCTATCACTGCAATTAAAAACTTTTAATCAGCTGTAACTTTTGCTCCTTTTTTAGCCTCAGTGGTGCCAGGCCAAGCCATGACTCCCTGTTAACCAACAGCCACAGGCAGACAGCCATGCCGTGGCAGGGGGCTCATTTCTCAGCCAAGTGCCACAGAGAAAATTCCCTTGAAAGCCTCTAATGGCATCAGTCATCCCCAGGAAATACTCACCTGATCTTAGCAGGGAAAGTTTCCGAGCGTGTTGTGCCGGCAGAGCTGGCAGCCCCTCGGCAGTGGTGGAGCCTCCAGGCTGGGAGGGGGAGTTTGTGGTGCACGACCAGGTCTGAGTTTCTGGAGAAACTTTAGTCTTAGATCTGAACACAAAGATGAAATGGAAAAAAACCACATTTGAGTGGAAGCAAAATCCAACCGTGTTTATCTCGGGATGGCTGCTCCCAAAGCAGAGGGGATCCCTGAGCTGGCAGCACCGCCGATGGCTGGGAGACCAGCAAGGGATGCTCAAGGCTCCTGTGGGGACCGTGACAAACCCCTGCGGGTCACTGCACCACGGTCCTGCAGAGCACAGACCCCCAGCTCCTGATACCCCTCAGCTGTGACATTATACCCTCCAGGCCACCGTCCCCACATGCCACCACATCCAGGCTGATGCTGCTGGTGCTGAGGGGGACGGTGCACGCTCGAGGGCTGCTCCCGCTGGCCCATGTGTGGCATGGGGAGCCCGGTCCAGCCCACAGCATGGGTATCCACATCATGAACACAACCACGCTGCTGTATCCCGCACGGGGAATGTGCCCCAGGCCTGGTAACACACATCCAAGTCCTTCAGCAGGCATGCTCGGCCACTCCAGGGATGGGACTGAGATGGGGAGAGGCTGTTATTGATGGCTTGAGAAGCTGTAAGATGGAAAGAAAGAAGTTTGAACGGGAGACAGATAGGCAAGAAGGGGATTTAGTGTGGGAGGAGATGTCAGTTTGGGAAGAGGGAGGCCACAGCATGCATATTTCATCGACCAGTGCTCGGCAGAGAGGAGTTTTTGGCACCACAAAAATAACAGATGACAGCAAGTGACAGGGGCTGCTCACAGCACCTGGGCAGGAGAGCTGTGAGATGAAAATCGCTCCTCCTGCCTTTCGGCAACCTGGGGGCTGCTGGGCTGTGCTGTATCGCCGAGGCACAGGGATCAGCCTTTCTCACCATTGTCTTCCTCCAGCCCAGTGCCAGGGTGGGGCCAGTCCCACCCCATCCTTGGGACTGGGGCTGGATCCTCACTGTCCCGTCACTCTGCCAGCCCTCCAGCCCTGCCTGCGCCAGCAGCCCTCGCGTGCTGGGCACCCCACGCTCCCAGCATCCATCCTCTGCGGTTTCCCTGGAGAACGCTGATGCAGATCCTCCTGTTGGGTATTTCTCACGCTGATCACGCACCTGACTCATGCCCAGCACCGGGGCTGCGAAACTGCTTCCACCCCAGGCCAGCACGCCAGGAGGGACATCCATCACCCACCAGTGAGCAGGCAGGGCTGTGGGGAACGGTGCAGAGCCTCCGCTGGCATCCAGCTCTGCTGGATGTGCCCCTCGGAGCAGGATGTGACAGGGTGGCCAGCAGCTGCAGCCCTTCCCCAGCACAGATCAGGGGCAGCCGTCGGCCGCGGACCCACCAGCAAAACCCAGGAGAAGGTGCAGGTGGGGTTGGCGCTTCTTGGATTACAACCACGTGTGGCTCATCATCTGGTTAAGGGTTATTTTTCTACACAAGAGGCTCCATTGCCTGCTGGAGCACTCATCAGGGAGATCCCCAGACCCATTCATATTGACATGGATGGGAATAAATTCCCTGTGGGGTGCACAGGAGCTCCCAACGCCAGGACAGGGTGTATTTAGATGATGAGTTGGTTCGCTCTAGCCCTTCCAAGCAGCCCTGTCATCACCCTCCCTGTCACCTTCCTGGGGGCGGCTCTGGCTCGTGCCCCAGTCCGGACCATTGCAAGCGCTGCTCTGTTTTGCTGTGTCTCGCCAGCCGTGGGGTGGAGAAGCTGGCCCGTCCTGCTGCAGCTGGGGAACTGAGGAATCACGTCCTTCCGCTTCCTCCCGGTGCTAAAGAGGGTAGTGGTGAACCCCATCCCAGCACTGTGGTGGCGGGGTGAGGTTGCGGCACCCGTGTCCTGCCTCTATGGGACCAGAGTCAGGAGTTTTGGGGATTTGCTGGTGGCTACCTGGGGAGTCGCATGGTGGGAGCTCCAGCTCCTGGGGGGTTTCTGTGGGTCTGCTGGCAAGAGCAGCTGAGAGCTGCCACAGACCCTGCCGGTGGACAGAGACGCTGGGGGGCTCCTCTTGCGGCTGATCTGCTGGCCCACTCGGACCTTGCTCCTGCAGCATGTTTGGGATTTGGGAAGCTGGGCTGGGCTCTGATCCCTGGCATTTTCCACTTGCATCTCATCGATTTTCAGTTGATCACTTGCAGCCTATGGAATAAACATCTGCTTGATTCTCCCTCTGAGTTCCTGTGGGTCTGCTGTGGCTCAGCAGCCACAAGAAAATACCGGTGAATACCTGGTGAATTCCTATCTCCATAAAGGTCGAAGCTATAAAAAAACCAGGAGCTTGCCTCTGAAAGGGCACCTAGGAAATATCCCTGGCAGGGAAAGGCACATCTGGTAATTTTTCTGGTAATTAATCTGGCAATTCTTCCCACATCTGGTAATTTTTTTGTTGCAGAGGGTCCCTCTGGTTTTCCATCCGTGTGTAGAAGTCAGTCGTGTAAGACGTCCATGAGTATGCCTGGGGGAAAAGGAAGGTGAGTGAATGCCTGAAACAATTTTGCTGCACTTACAGCTGAGAAAGGATTGTGCCGGAAGGTTTCTGTGGAAGTGGGGTTTGGGGAATAGATGTAAAAAGCCTTTTTTCCAAGCTGACTCCCTTGACGGGTGGCTTGTTTATGGAGCCTGGATGCCAGAGTGCCTGGAAGGCAGCCAGCTCTATTTTAGCCCTTCGTAAATGATTTAAACACCTCATGCTGGGGGAGCATTCCTGGCAAAGCAGCGGGGAGGGGAAGGTGAGGGAGAGGAGCGCTTCGGGGCAGAGGCAGGACTGGGCTGAGGGAAGGGGCTCTTTGGCTCTGCCTCCTGGGCAGAGCAGGGTGTGGGTCCCTGGGAGGTGGATGGATGGATGGAAGGTGGAAGGGGCCAGCCTTGGGCAGGGAGAGCGGGAGCGTTGGGTGGGGGGCTGGCTGTGCCCCTTCTGCCCCCGTCAAGAGGTGTGTGCCCTGGGCTGGCCAGCCCTGTGGCTGGTTGCATACAAGGACAGCTTGCCAGCAAGCATCTTCCCAAACCTCTCAGCTTCCTCCCAGGTGATGCTACTGTGGAGCCCCTTACTCCTTTTTGCAGCCCTTGCCTGGAAGGAGCATCCCCTGGCCAGGCCCACGGAGACGGGCTGCCCATGCTGAGCCAAGCCGAAGAGTTCCCAGGTGCGGGTGTGGGAGCCCAGTGTGCTGGGGGCTCGGGGCAGGGGTCCCTACAGCAATCTGGGGGCAACCAGGCATTGTTGGACTCAGGAGAAGCAGCAGTCTCAAGGCTGTAGCAGATGAACTCAAGCCACCCATACCTTTGAGAACCTGACTGTTCCTTATTGATTAATGTGGTGGCTCGTTTTTCTAAAAATACACTCTTAATTACTGTGCCTGGGGAAGCAGAGATGTCTCCCAGCAAAACCTCATCACTTTGAGGGCTGCTACAGCCCCAGCAAAGCCGTTTTGGTCACAGAGCCTGGGTGTCCACTGCCCAGAGACCTCTCTGAAACTGGTTTCAGTCTGGTTCTGGGAATGGGTCGATTCCCAGCTCGCAGCAGCCGATTGAGACTTGCCTTTTGCCAAGTGTCACTTATTTTTGCTTCTTAACTTTCCATGTATTTAATTGAGAGCAGGTAGCGCTGAGTGGCACTTGGACTTTTCTTCCAGTGGAAAAAGTAGAAAGAAAAATGTTCCTTTTCACCTCGTGCTCCTGAGATGTCCACAGGGAAAGGGGAAGAGCTGTTCTGTTTCCTTTATTTTTGTGTCGTTTTCCTGCCTTCCTCCTTTGCACAGGCAAATACTTTGTAGGAAGCTTCATGCTTTTCCCTTATTCTCCTGTCCCAGGGAAGCACTGACCTGCCCCCGCAAAAGGAGAGCACCCAGGGAAAGGGCCTGACGCTCCCCTCTGAGTGCAAGATCCCATAAAGGCCGAAAATAGAAAAAACCCCAGAAAATAGAATTGAAGATAGACTTTTCTGGGGTCATTTCACCTCTCCAGGCTCAGCCTCTGACACCAGGAGCAAGGGGCTTGCCAGGTCCCAGAGGTGGAAAGGGGGCTGCTTGAGGGTCCTGTGGTCTCCCACCAGCACCGTGACCTCTCTGACATCCAGGCACAGCCTGGAAGGGGAGGACTGTGGCCTTCTGGGACAAATTAAGGAGAAAAGTGACTGAGGCTGCTGGTTGCCAGTACTGGCTGTGCCTCCCTCCTGCCCCGGTGAGCACAGCCAGTGGCAGTGTGTGACCATCCATCATCTGTCGGACCAGCTGGGCACCGCACTCTGTCCCCATCTGCTTCCATCTGGGCTCCACATCTACCGCATCTCCTGTCCTCCTCCATCTCCCCTGCAGCCCCTGCCCTGCTATCCCAGCCAGCTCCTGAGCTCAGCACCGCAGGGGATGCTCAAAGAGGGTTCACCCACTTTTGCACCTCTAACATCCACAGGCATGTCCTGGTTTGGCTGGGACGGAGTTAGTTTGTGTGAGGCTGTTTGGGTTTGTGCTGGGGAGAAGCTGATCACACACTGATGGGCAGAGCTGCTGCCAGGACACTCAAGGACTTTCCAGCTTCTCTGCTGTGCCCATGTCTGCAGGGGCAGGAGGAGCTGGGAGGGAGCACAGCACCAATTGCTACCCCAGGATTTGATCCTAAATTTGGGATTGAGACCCAAACTGGCCGATGGTCTGTTTCATACCGTGCCCGGCATGGCCAGGGGAGAGATGAGGATCTATCCAGAAGTTCTCTCTCTCTCTCTCTCCAGGTTATCTCTCTTTCGGGGTCACCCCTCTCTCGGTGTTATCTTGGTCTCTCTGACACTCGGGCTCTTATCTCTGTTCTGGGATTGTGGTTTCGGGACTCTCCCTGCTCCAGGGTCATTATCAGGAACAGGCTGAGCCTTGGTCATGGGGTGGTGAGCAGTGTCACTGGGTGTCACTCATTTGTATATTTGTTTATATTACTATTATCATTATTATTTTCAGTTTTATTGCTGTTTAGTTATTAAAGTGTTCTTATGTCAACCCACAAATCTCTTTTCCCTTCACCCCTTTAATTCTCTCCCCCATCCCTGGGAGGGGGGAGGAAGAGCGAGCGGCATTTCAAGATACATTTTACTGCCCAGAAATGATGATTTTTTCCAAGGCTGAATCCCATCTTTCACTGGTGGTTGCACGGCTTCATTTTGCACATTGAAAGTGCATTCTCATCAGATTTTTATTTTGTTATTTCTTAATTCTTTGCCTAGGAAGTGTCAAAGGGAGCATCCTTCCTCAGAGGGACTCAAGCCACGGCTTGAACTAATGCTCCTCCAAGGGGGAGGCTGACCTGGAGGTGCTGGAGGCTCCCACAGCTCTGCCAACCCTGAGCCCTGTTCCTGCTGTCACACAGCTGTGACAGCCACCTCAGGACCGCATGGCCAGGGAGAGCCCAGGACAGAGCCCTTCCCAGTGCTCAGGAGGATGCTCCCACCGGGGACAGTGAGAGGACACCAGGCCTGGGACAGCAGCGCTGGCAGCCACCACCAAAACTCGCACCCTGACAGTATGAGAACTCAAATAATTTTTCAATGTCACCGGCCAAATTTCTGCAGATTTTCCTGGGGACAGGAGAAGGCAACACTCCAAGTCCCTGTTCCACAAGCTGGCAATGTGACAGCTTTCCAATGGAGTGACAGATTTTTTTTTTCTTTTTTCTTAATGCAGGCCAAACAGTAATTTTTCTCTCATTAGAGCTGCTGATAGAGCTGGAAAAAGTGAGCTCGCTCTCTGAAAGCTCATCTGCTGCTCTGACCAAAGGCACTGTCCCCCCCAGCAGACCTCTGGGTGTTTGGCTGCCCCATCCTCAGCACTCCTTCTCCCTCTGGCTGGGACTGTTTGCACTGAAACTTGGAAAGAAAAAGACTCCAGGATGGAAAATTTCAGACCCAAACGGTAAAGTGGGAAAAATTCCAGGCAGGACTTGGCAGATAGACCCAATAAAGGTTGTTCCTCTTGCTGACATTTTTGCTTCTGTGCTTTCGAGAGCCGCTCTGCAGCTCTGCTCCAGCCGGGTCATGTTCTGACAGTGTAAGAGGTGATGCTACCACCACGACAGGTTACTTTCTCTGGGGTTTCCCAAGTTTTCTTGTCTCTGAAGCTGTAGATATTCATAGAATCATAGAATCATAGAATGGCCTGGGTTGAAAAGGACCTCAAAGATCATCTAGTTTCAACCCCCTGCTGTGGGCAGGGTTGCCAACCACTCGAGCAGCTGCCCAGGGCCCCATCCA
>NW_010106764.1:353-1328 GCF_000699245.1 Pterocles gutturalis | reverse complement strand
CCTCCTCTGCACCCGCTCCAAGAGCTCCACATCTTTCTTGTGCTGGGGACCCCAGGTCTGGACAAGATATTCTGGAAGCAGACACTGCAGTGGCATCACATCTTGTGGGGGTGGCTGTCCTGTCACCCCGTCCCACTCCCTTGCCAGCCCAGAGGTGGCTGGGGGGCTCTGCTCCTCTGGCTGCTTGTGCACAGCGGCTGCTGTCCGTCCATCACTGCACCAGAACAACCCAAACGCAGCTCGGATAAACCACCTGGTGGAAGTGAGGTGCTGGGGTCTTATTGCAAGGTCTGGTTAAGGGCAACCAGGAACAAATCGCTGCTCAGCACATCTGGGCATTGCGTCCTGGCTCTTGGATGCACAAGGTTGCTTTTAGCATGGAACATGCTGGAGAACTGGTGTGAATCCATCTCCCTCCTGTGAACTCTTGCACTCAGGTCTTGGCAGGAGGACGGGTTGGCCCATCCCCGCAAGGCTTGAGGAGCTCTGCAGAAGGACCCTCATGGGCTGTGCCGGGTCCTGAGCTCCTCTGCAGCAGGAGGGACCCCACAGCACTCCTTGGTGACCAAGTCACTCCTCCAGGAAGCCCCCAGGCTGCCAAGGCCGACCAAATTCACCCGCAGAGGAACAGCTGTGCAAGGAAATTGGATCAGAGTCATTCCAAATGCTCAAGCATTTTTTGTGTCGCTAAAAAGATGTCTTTATTTTTTTTTTTTTAAGTGCAAGGCAACTAGTTCAAGGTGAGAAAAAGCAGATTGAAGATGAGAGATGAAGCTGCTCTGAGGTAAGTTCAGGGTTGCCATCACCACCCCTTGATGGGATCGCTCTCAGCTCCTTCTCTCCAGGGAGCACCCTGGCACCTCTTTTTCCTGCATTTTGGGGAGAACAGATTTGTGTTGCTTACCCAGAAACAGAAATATAACTCCAGCAAAACACATGTGAGGGGTCTTGGTGTGAGAGATTGTGCCTGTGAAG
>NW_010106764.1:0-314 GCF_000699245.1 Pterocles gutturalis | reverse complement strand
TCCATGGGATGCCCCCAGCCAAAGCTGCACCAGGACCCCCATACATCTGGCAGTACGGCTGGGAAAGGGGCTGCTCGGAGCTGAGCACCCCTCCAGAGATGAACGCATCTGCTCCAGTGAGCAAAGACGGTCCAACCACCGCCGTGCAGATGTGATCTTCAGCAGATGTTCTGCTGCTTCTGGGGTCTCACCACCCCCTTGAGGCAGCAGCGCCATTTGGAGATGGTTTGGGGACAGAATGCAGCAACAGCAGCAGCTCCTAGCTGGCAGGGTGTCTCCTGGGGGGGGGACAGGCAGGGAGCAGGCAGGGGGCA
>NW_010106763.1:5188-48666 GCF_000699245.1 Pterocles gutturalis | reverse complement strand
CCGCCCGCCCAGCTCCGCGGTGGGAGGGAGCAGCGACTGCTGCGGCCTGTGGTTGGGGTGTTAACAGGCTCCAGTCCTGCAGAAACGCCTTGGGGGGGACAGGGGGAAAATATCAGGCGATCCTGGATTTTTCTGGAAGGTGGGAGGATGGGAGAGTGTCAGAAAGCTTAGGCTTCCTCTGTCCTTTAATTACTGCTCCAGTAACGAACAGTGGAGCTTGCTTGAACTCTTCCCCTCAAACTGCTCACTGATTTTATTTTTTTTTAAAAATCTTCGGTGTCCGTAGTGCTGCCCTCATGTCTCTCCCTCCCCTTTTGCTTCAGCAGCAGAAGTTGCCTGTTGAACTTGGTTTCTAGGAAATTAACTGGATCAGTTTGAACAAACATTTAGCTTTTTCTACATACAACTTCTAAGTGTATTTTTGTGTACTACAGGCAGTGAATGCAAGATAAAGGAAATAAAATGTCATACATTGCTTCTACTTAGGTGTAGCTGGATGTCCAGTCATTTGCAATAAATCAACCCTGTACGCGGTTTGGACTATAACACCACACCTTTACCTTCCCCAGCTCCTGCCCCGCTGCTACAGCCTGTTCTGATGGCAGGAGGGCTTGGGGGCATCCTGAGCACTGCAGGGGGGTTTAGTCCCTGAGTGAAGAACAGAACTTAACCACTGTTTGCACAGAAATCAGCAGGGCAAAGTGCTGATGTGTGGAGGCATGTGTTGCTCCCAGGGGGTTGCCTGCTCTTATTAAGAATTCGGAGGGACAGGAAGGGTGTGCTTGGCGCGGGGCAGAACCATCGCCTGGCTGCAGCCTTCAGAGCTGGGGCTGTTTCATGCAGGGCCCTTGCTTCTTGTTTGGAAACAGAAACACAAGTATCTGGGAATAACAGGTACAACAGCAAGAAAGGACATCCTCTCATTTGTGCTAAATATTAGATAATTAGCTATTAGTGTCAGTTGTCCAATATAAAAACTTTTCTATTGATAACAGTTTAAATCCTGTTGATACAGGGCAAAGGAAATAAAAATATAAACAATTGTTCAAATGTCTATAAAGATCATTTTGCTACTTTGAATTCTGAAATATCAGGGCCCTTGGCTTCTACAGCAGCTTAGCCAAATGCTCTATAAAGTATTTTACCATTATTATGTATGGGGCTATAGCTCAGTTTGGTATTTTTAAGCAGTGTAAAATTCTCTGTTGGTTTTGTTTTTTGTTTTGCCAGGTCTCAGCTCTAGTAGATGACAGCTCAAACAGATATTTGTCATCTTCCCCCTGAGAAAGAGGCTGGGGTCAAGAGGAGGTAGCTTTTTCTAGTCCCTTTCTTTGAGCTGCCAGGCATGCTGAAAGCAGGCGCCAGGATCCAGCTCCCTCTTGCGGGGAGCTGCACAGCAAGAACTTGGAAAGAAAGAGATGCGACAGTGGAGGGAGATGGATGTAGCTCCCCCAGGAAACACTCTGGTTCTGTACCATGGTTTTCTTTAGAGCTACTGTTGTGTTAATTCTCGACCTTGCTCTAGGTTTTAAACTCTTTAAACAGGAGGATAGCTTCATCTCTGTTCATTTATTGGCAAGTTCTGAACTGTCCCTGTTTGTGCATTAAGTATGGTTCTAACCCAGGGATAAAGGTAGGCCTAGTCTCTAGAGCTGGGCCTGTTGTGTCAAACTCTCCCGTTTCATGGCAAGAAAAAACCTGTCCTTTAGAAAAAGATAAAATGCAAGCAGTAGGTTACCTAAAGCCCAGATCACCCAAGGATTCACCTGCTGTAACTACTTAGCCCTCACCCTTAGCTATGCTGAGAAACATTACCTTGTCTTGCATTCTCCTACAAAAAAGTGCTTTACTTGATCATCTTATGGATCTGCTTCAGCTATCACAAGACAAGTGAACCACGTATGCTCACATGGAGAGGAGCTCCAGCTTATTTAAAAGCTGTGTCCTGTTTAAGTAAGAAGTGTACTGCTTTTGCTGATCCAGACTGGTATCTCAAAATAAAGCACCTTCTGTGGGGGTTTTTCATTCTGTTTGGTACAGCAGATGTCAAGATGCCCTCTGAAGAAAGCAAGTCCAATTTCATGCTGTATCTGACATTTTTCTAAGTGGGAAACTAAAATTTGTCTCTGATTGACAGCCAACAATTATCCTCCATTCTCCTTCATTAGCTCTGGTAAATTGTGTTCTGGGTTACCCTACTCAGCCCCCATGCTGTCACCCAGTCCTGTCAGTCCTTGCTTCCTCCCTGGGCCTGGTAGGTGCCCATCCTGTGACTCACGCTGAACTACCAGCTTAACTTTCCTGCTAAACTGTAGAGGGAAGACAACTCTGCTTACGGAATGAAAATAAAGAACAGCTTTCACGGCATCAAAAGTCTTCCTAGAATTTTAGACTAGGAGCCCAAATGAAGTAGTCAGTAGCTGTTTTAAATCCTGTGGAGCTGGCTTAGAGCACATAAAAGTATGGCTTCTTACAGCTGCAGCATCATAATTATATTTCTTCTTGCAGAATCTGTGTCATCACCTTGGCAGAAGCCCATCCTCTTCTTCAAAATGGAAAAACAATTACAAGCATTAATTACCAAATCAGTCCCAACTGTAGCAGACTCCAGAATAAGGTCTCTGGGAAGTCAAAAAGGGTATGGCTTTTTGACTTGGTTAGTTTTAATTTTCATCTCTCACAGTGCTTGAGACTTTATAGCCTTTCTAAGATAGAAACTTACCAAGTTGCCTTTGCATTTTATTTTTAAACAGCCCCTCCACAGTTCAAGAATTTAGATTTTCCTCAAGAGGTGCCTGGCTAACTGTCCCAATCAGGGTCTTACAGTGCTCCTACAACACCAGTGGTTTCCAGTGCTGCTTAAACTGAGGCTAACAGTCCCTTTTAGTAATTTTTTTCTTAGTATATACAGGGACTTAAACATGCTTTCAGACTACTGTTTTTGACAAACAGACCTGGATAGCAGATGGGCTAGTTGAGTGTGTTTCATGGTGGGCTTTCAAATACAAGTAGTTTAACCTGGTTATATTAAAGTCAGCTGTGCTGTTTTTCTGCTCTATTTGCCAATTTTAATCTGATTAAACTTAAAGAAAGTTAATTATGACTAAACTTGTAAGATCTTACAAACTCCTCATCTATTTGTGCACTTAAGTTGTCATATGCCCTTCTGTAGGGAAGCACAGCTATGTGACTCGCCATGACCTGTTACTATCACACTTCCTTGCATTGTTCTGAAGCTTACAAACTTGTGTTGCTGATGGTACTTTTAAAAGCCCTGTGTAATTACATGTGTGTATATATGTGTGTATTTTTTTCTCTCCCCCCCCCCAAATACAGGGAGCTCAATTTTTAACAGAACTTGCCCCTCTGTGCAGGATATCTTCATCAGATGGAGAGGAATACACTATTTATAGGTAAGGTTTTTCCATTTTTCTTCTTACCTTGACATACCATACACTTTTACTGAAACTTGACACTTTTGCAGTTGCATACGAGGACGACTGATAGAAGTGAATGAAAACATTCTTAGCAATCCAGCTATTCTGCAAGAAAAGGTAAGAAGCTTTTTGCTTTTTATTTTCTAACTTTTATTTCACTACTAACTTCAGTCTTGTTTAGCCATCAACTGAGGGATACATCGCAGTGGTTCTACCCAAATTTGAAGAAAGCAAGAGTATAACTCAAGGACTTCTGACACAGAAGGAATATGAGGAAGTTTTGCTGAAACGCCTTAATTCTTCTTCATTAAATTAATTATACAGCTATGAGCTGTGTTTGATACTAAATAAGGGTTTTTTTGTACACTGTAGCTTTCTGTATTGAAAGGCCTAGCGCCTGTTTTTTAGAAGTGGAACTTAAAACACTTGATTCATACAAGAATAAACTATTTCAAACAGTTTGTATATTAAATTTTGCTTTCTCTTTCTCTCTGAATTCTAGCACTACAAGTTTTTAAATAAGCACAGAGTGATATGTTGGAGAGTATTTATTTTCCACAGGCAGCTTTGCTTCGGCTCAGTGCAAGCATAATACGTACAGAAAAATCATCTGATTTAGCTATCACTTAATTTAGCTAAACTAATACAATATGGAGTTTTACAAAGGCGAATTGAAAATAAAAATGCAACAGAAGCCTGTGTACTAAGAGCAGATAAACTTGAAAATATGGTTTTCACACCAGGTTATATTTTCATGGCATCCTGAAGTCATATAATGCCCTTTGTACAGAAGTTTAACATAATCACTATCTATTCTCTTAAATTTTAAATGGTATAATGTAAAGTCTACATAATACTTCAGTGGTTCTACAGGCAATTTAAATTCTGCTCAGTAAGTTTTAACAAAAAAAGGAAGCAACAACTGCAATCTACAAATAAAGATGGTAAAAGAAAAAGGGATTGAGTCAAGAGTATTAATCACTTAGAAATACACTTTTGGAAATATGTGAACAAGATTAAAATTCAGTGGTGCAGCTACTGAAAGAGTTTTTCCTAGAACTACTTCATTGCAGGTATACCTCATAACTAAGATAACATTTCAGTGCTTTAGGCCACAGCCTTTCAGACTATATTCCAGATTCTGCTTTATCAAATACGTAGACTGAAATAGGCCAGAGATGAGTTTACAGACTTCAACAGTAGTGTTACATATAGCATATGCAGCACAAGGTTCTTTTATATAAAATGTCTATTAGCAGCATCTTTGGGTTGAAACATCCATTAAGACATTCATAAGCATTCATTACAAAACCAGAATCAATAGTAAGCACAGGAAAGGCATTCACATTATAAAAATACATAATGATTAGACTAGTTTGTGTTGTAATTGCTAAGTAATGGGACATCTATTAGATGTGACAAAGGCCAACAGTTTTAATTCAAATTAACCTGTTTTGACTTTCCACAAATGAAAGCAATATTGATAATTCAGCGAGTGTTATTTTCAAATGGAAGTGTTCCTGCATTTCTAAGCGCTAAAATTACTTGCTCTCTAAAAATGTCATGTTTGTTACATGATTTTCTAAAGATTTGACACCAAATGTCTCAGCTCTCCTTTCTGGAGTATGTGCATTTGTACCAGTTCGTATCCTGTCTTCTCTCCACGGTGGAGCAGGTTTAAGACAGCCGTTTCCCGCTTTATTCTGTATATTAAAAAAAGATTTCTTAAAAAACAAACAAAACACCCCCCAAACCAACCAAAAACCCTCCAAAAAAACAAGACACCCCCCAAACCAACCAAAAACCCTCCAAAAACCTTTAAAATACTGCAGATGAACCAAGCATTCACCTTTCTCAGTAATTTGGAGCACAGTGGAAGAAGTTGGCATAACAGAGTCATCACGTTCCTTGTTTTCAGAATGCATGCATCAACCTAAACAAGGCAATTGGAGTAGAGTAAGACCACTGATTACTTTTACTAGGGCATTGTTTAATGCATGAGATTATTATCTCTTTCAAGCTTGAATAGGTAATATTTTTCCTTCATAAATCCCTTCTAATCAAAAGGTTTTGCCTAGCTCTTTTAAATTTCTGTATATAGTACATGTAAGGCAACAACATCCCTTTTGTTAACCCAAGACTTCAGCTAGGAAGCAGAAGGGAAGGACATATCCCAAGAGAAGGAAATAATAATAATATAATATTAAATAGTAATATAAGTGCCTTTAAAAGGAGCTCTTACCACCTAAGTATGACTCATCACAATTTTTCATCGTTTTCCTTTTATGTCCTGTCAGCATGATTTAGAAAGCCATGCATCATGTAAGCCTTATCTTGATACGGGTTACACTGAAAGTTAGGTACATCTCAAGGCATTTGAGTTTATGCCTCAAGTCTAACATTTAGCACAGGTCACAAGTCTGGGCTCTCAAGAAACATTAATCTGATAGCATGTTATCACTATGCAGTGATAAATCACTCTATAAACAGACTGGAGTTCCCATTTAGTTTAGCTAGAGAGTGTGAAACAAACCAAGCAGTAGCCCTGAAGGGGTCAGTTAGGTTTTGAGTGGCTTGGATGGTCTAAACAGGTTCAGTCTCCACTGTAAAATAGAAACATCTTTTCCATAGCTCATTGGAAACAAACATCCAGGTGCACAGAAACGGTCTTGCTCACGTTTATCACATGGCTGCTCAGGGATACTCAAAATTCTTCAGAAAGCCTGACCTCTCTTCCCTGCTAATGTCTGCATATCTACTTGTCACAGTAACAATGCTGAAACTTTCATGGCAGCTGTATACGTATTTACTTATAACAAATATGGCTAATATCAATAAACCCTGGGCAGTCTAGGGTACAGTCTCTACCTCCTGAGAAGTAAGCATGTATTTCAGTGACAGAGTCTTTGGGGTTTGGAATTTGTTAATGATGCTTAACATAAATGTAACAACAGAATAACAATAATTATTACAGTGATGGAAGTAAAAATTACCTTCATTTAATATTTTTATGACTTTCTTAGTGAGGTGCATTTAATTACAGTTCATATTTCTCTGAATGAAATTCTAGCAGATTACAGTACAAATACTGTAGTCCACTAGATTGCAGTATTACTATATGCAGTATTACCCCATCTCATATTATTCAGCTGAAAATTCTCAGTTGCAGCATGATAAAATTCCAGTACCTCTCTTTATCTAGTAAGTGAGTTGAGGGAGATGTTGTCAGAAAAAAAAGTTCTCAGCAGTAAAAAGAAATATAAAGTAGTGGAAGCCTATGGACACCTTGCCACTTTTTTTTTTTTAGAGCAGTCCAGGAACATAATTGTCATGGGCAACATTTCTGTAAACTCTCACTAACAGTGAAATCCAAAATCCAAATTTCAATATTTTTAATAATAGGAAGGAAAAAAATCCTATTACTTATTTTACTGATTCTTAGACTCTAAAGTTGATACGCTAGGGGTAGGGAAACTGTTCCTTAAAACATTAATATCAATTATAGGTTTGTGGCCACTGGGCCACAAAACCTGGATATCCATGCTCCCTAAAGAAAACATTCGCATAAGCCTGTAGAGTAATACTATCCAAACTATCCACTGTCAGGATTCCACGTATGCTGGGTGCCAGTGCAATATATTGTGCCTGCTATCAAACTGTCAGCATGAATGAAGGGGTCAGGTCAGGCTAAACTTCACGGAAGCCCTTCTCTGGTAGTGGGGCACGGAAAAAAAAAAAAAAAAAAAGTTAAAAGGGCTAGAAAACAGTAGCACCTGTGCTGAAGAAATACCCCGCCTGAGACAAGATAGTGTGGTAAATGGCTTGGATTACAGTTATCAGTGAGGGATGTCCCAATAGACAAAACATTTCCAGCAAGAGGAACAGTTCTTACTGTTCTTCCTCTGTACTTTGCACATCAGCTTCACAAAACATGTTAAGTGCAAAACTGTACTTCAGGTTGAAGTAAATCCCTCTTCTACATGAGGAACAGCAATGATGACATTGCATAGCAGAAAAACGCTTGCACAACAGCATAAAGTTTTGTACTTATTAATTTTTATGGGCCTCTGTCAATCCAAGAAGTTCAGCTGTCATGAACTGTTTCATATTTTAACAGGAGCATAAATTAGTAAGTTATTAGATTTCAAAACAAGTTGTGTCTTACTTTCAGGCATATATATAATTTTTACCTTACCTTTGTAAATGTAGCACTTTTACCCTGAACAGAAGCTTTAGCTGTTATCTGGAGCTGCTTGCACATAGAGATCAGCTTTTCAGCCTCCAACAGAAGCAAAGGTTTGTCATCATCATGTACCTGAGGTGTGTTTCAGGAAGACAAAACCACTTTGTGTTAGAGACTCCAGTATTAAGTTAATGGAGAAGATAACACTACCAGCTTTTAAGTATTATCACTAGTGTCATAAGCTGAATGGCTGTTTTAGAGGTCGTACATCACCTGATCAGAAAAGGCATGAAGAGCTGAAGCAAGCTTTGTGCCCTCTGAAGCAAAAATCTGAAAGGGAGAGAAAGCATGTAACAAAATGAACCGCAATGAAAGACAAGGCTCTTCTTCCTTGTTGTTTTAATAAATGGTGTGCTATAAAGTAAAAAGGTAGAAGGAATATTTGTGATAGTTGTATATACATTTATAATTAATGTCAGCAGTTTGCAGTGACTTCTGAAATAACAAGCTACACTACAAACTGCCATTCTCCTAGGCAGGCAAAGTTCCAAGGCTTCCCCTTTACATATTAAAAAACCTGACTTCCAATTATTTTTTGCATTGTAGCAGCTCACAAAAGTTCTGGGGGTAGATGACACCTGCTGTTTGTTTATTGTCCTGACAAACATAACCTGTCTCCCATTAAACACAGGCATGTATTTTGGAAATACCACACCACATTCCTTCATTTGGCCTCTTGGCTTTTGTTTGTTTGTATTATTCAAATTTTTACATCTTCTTTCTTTCCTATGAAAATACTGCTGCTCCAACTAGGAGGGAACATCTGTTGACACTATCAGGGACCAAGCTAAGGGACACAACAAATACTACTAATGCACTGTAGTCCACTGTATTTTCCATACTGCCAGTTCTCCGTCCCTACTCCTAACTGGAATGTGTCAGTTTAATGAAGACTATCTTAAACTACTACTAGAACCCTGAAATGTTAGCTTTCACAAAGTCCGTACCAGAGTTAGGCTGCTTAAAAACTACAGTTGACAGTCAATTCATGGTACACTGTACCTATGTGTAAGGAATCAGAGAGTTAAGTTCCAATTTGTTCTTCACTCAGAGTTCCTAACTCCTATTTTGTTAAAAATGTATTACCTCTGCTTGATGAAATAGATCTTGAGTAGTTTTCAGAAGTCCTTCTCCTCTGTGGGAAATAATGAAAACAGAATATATGCCATGTATAGACTACAGATTATTTTGCCTGCTGCTTGCACAATTTGTAGTATCTCTCTCTCACCTATTCACACCACTGAACTGTAAACTATCACTCCTTTAGAAGATAATATGCACAACAACAACTTACTACAGGAACTGCATTTCAAAACATGATATAAACACCTCAGTGGCTAGAACACTACTGGGAAATTAGCAATGATTCAGTTCTCATCAGCTGAACAAGGACAGAAATCCACATCTCTGGCTTACTGAGTATCATTGGACTACTAGGTAAGAAAAATTGCAACTCTTATAAAAAAAACCCCTAAATTCTCCAAAGAAAGCTGACCTTGCATGGGCAAGTTTTGGAAGAACGCCTTTCAGCACAACAAGGATCAGTAATTCTGATCTACAGTTATATACCTGTGCTTTAATTAGCTTAGTTTTGAAAGTATGAACATGCTTCTTAAAATGTTTTCTGTACCCAAGACATATTTAAATAACTATTCTGCAACAAAACACACATTTAGCACTTAAAAAAAAAAAACCCTAATTTTATTACTAAACAGCTTAGAAATTTACAAGGATTTATAAAGCGTAAGGACAGAAATTAAAGCTCCCCTTCTGAACATGTCCAAATTATTATACTCTGAAAATGAAATTGTCTTATTTCTTATAAACACTGTTAATGCTCTTCTTCCCACCAAAACATGCTGCAGACAGGGTAATTACCTGGTAAATAAATACATGGAGTAGGCCATACTTGACATGCCTTGTCCATGTTGTACGATCTCATTCTCCTGATCCTCCCATTTCTCTGTCTCAGAATCCACATTGGATGTGAGCAGATGCAATTCTAATCCAAGTTTTGCAATTTTCATCTGTTCCTGTAAATGGTAAACATATTTATGGCACTTGAAAATATACTTTTCGGACAAGTGAAAAAAAATTAAAAGTTTTTCTATTAAAATGATGGAGTCTTACCTCAGTATCTAGTTTGACTGGCTTTAATGCTTTCAGACTTGCATTATGCTTCTGTTTCAAACAAAAAAAATTTTTTTTTTTAAATAAAAGGGATTAGTAACAATTTTATTAACAAATCCTAAGAGGTGGCTATATACTCAGAGGTAGACTTTGCAGGAGAGTTCCAGTGGCTCTAAAAAACTTCAGTAGAAGGTGAGAACCTGTTCTGATCTGGATGTCCTCCTGAAATGGCGTGTGCAAACAGGGTCTGTGCCTATGGACACCCCAAAGTTTCAAGGAAAAGACCTCTTCCACAGTTCTCAGGCTCCTCTTCCTCATGCAGTACCATCTCTCCCCCTTACCCTCTAAATCCTCGGTAATACTTAGGACTAAATAAACAGTCTTAATCAAGTACTACTGCACTGATTTCTTCCAACAAAGATGATGCTAATGTAACAGAGACTTGGAAGTCTATTTAGCTAGAAGCAAGCTGATCTAGGGTACAATCCACGTAAATGCTAGGGTGACAACGCAGCTGATTATTCTGTGTCACTTTGCTGAAGTAGCTGGAAACAAATATTGAGACTCTGATCTTTTTATGAGTTTCCTACTTTAATTTATTTAAGTAATGAGCTATTCGAAATATCAGTCTGGCTGCAAGGAGAATATTGGCTCAGATTAAACAATAATCAGTGGTACTGATGAGCTGAATACCTGATAAGGCACAGTTTGCCAACTGCGTAACACATACACACAGTAACACATGATCTGTTGCAGATCAATTTGCATGTAGAGATTAGCAGTTCCTAGCTTTAACCTCATGTGCTGGTGCTGTCACTGTGCAAAGACAGCAAAAACTAACAAACATGGGAGCCACAGTCCACATTCAGAAACTGCACTAGAGAGCAGGGGAATGGAAAGTACAATGTTGGTTTCACAACTTGGAGAGGTGTGAGCCAGTATAGGAGGTTGGATGATACCAGTGCAGGACTCTTTAACCTCATGTGCTGGTGCTGTCACTGTGCAAAGACAGCAAAAACTAACAAACATGGGAGCCACAGTCCACATTCAGAAACTGCACTAGAGAGCAGAGGAATGGGAAAGTACAATGTTGGTTTCACAATTTGGAGAGGTGTGAGCCAGTGGAGGAGGTTGGATTATACCACTGCAGGACTAAGATCCTTGTCTGAGAATCTGGAAAGAGCTGCTATTCATTGGTGGGGGTACTTGGGCAAATTAAGCTCAGTAATGCCTTCAGGGAAAAAAAAAATAAAGCACTATTCATTGTGAACAGCATCAGAAATAAGCTCCAGGTGCAGTCTCCATCTCTCACTTCAAGAGTCTGAGCAAAAATAAAGTACTACTATTGAAGTTTCTCCTGTAATTTGCTGCTCAGTTTAGCTTTCATGCCACTTCTCTTTTCCCATCCCAAAATGAATGTCCATCCTAGTGTTCATTCACACTATTTGAATAGGAGAATTGGTAAAAATCAGATAAACAGTACTCTGCTTTTAAAACATGATTTGACATTTAATACTAGAGAGAAGAATACACCTGTGCATTAAGGACATGTATGAATCATCACTACTGCTCTGTCCTCAACTACAGCATGGTCTAGGACGCCAATCATTACCAGCAAACAGCACAGTTGCAATTAAACAGATGTAACAAAATATTTAACTGAATTAGATTGACAGGAACAGTGTGACGTCTGAGCAAGGAAAGCATGGGCAGACCTTTCTGATGGCAGGAGGGAGAGAAGAGGCAGTACAGGGAGTCACAGCACTGAGAGGCAGTTCCAAAGGTTAGTGCATCAGTTAGGCAAAAAATTACTCTGGGAAGAAACTCTGTCTTATGGACGTATTCTACATTTCCTGTATACCTCCAAACTATTATTTGTAACTCCCTGAAATCTATGCATCTTGCAAAATTCAAAAGAAGGTAGCAACATTTCAAACAACAACAAAGCAGAACTGTTTAAATTCTGGAAACAAAGTTTTTATTGAAAGTATTTTTAAAAGGCATATGAGTCAATAAGTGGGAATCTGACTTCAAACATCTGTTCAAATTTTAGCTGAAGTCCAGAAGCTACGTAGCTTAGTCAAACTGGTGAGGGACAAAAACCTTATCAAAAGTCACTGAACCAATCTATTTTCCAGCCTCAGTATTTAGTTCTGTAATGGTGAAATTCACCCATGCTCACCCAGCCTAACATTATATTCTATTTAAATCTGCAGGTTGGATTTATAATGTATGATCTTTTCCCTTTTCATTAAGGGTCAGAAGTAATACATTGCGTTTGAAGTCACAGAACTGCACAATAGGAGACATGGAGACAGGTGATCATTTCACACCCAAATCCCTCAACATTATAGGTTAAGGAAAGAAAGCAAGGAGAGAGATAAACAAGCTACGTAGGGCTTACTGTACCTTCTGAGACATTCTTCTCCTTCCTCCTACCCGTGAAGAGATTCAGTATGTAGCAAGTGAATCAAATGACCAATTGTAGGATACTAACAAGGTTTAGGAGGTTTCCTACCATACATTTTTTTATTATATAGTGTGACAGTTGAGTATATGGTAAAAAGTGTCGTATTAATGAACAGGAATTAAAGCTCACATACAATCAAAGTGATTAAAACATATTATGTAACTAGCTACCCTAGTTTTCAGTATGTTTGCTATTCATTTAACAAATTGACAAAGTTTGATATTTTACTGTCAGCCATCCAATCAGGATGCATGTTACCAAGATATTGATTGCTATGTCCTCATGAAGGTGTAACATGGAAAGAAGCCAATTAGTTAACAAGCAGATGTAGTGCAAATACAACAATCCCAAAAGCAACTTACCCCTGGTCTGGGTAGCGATAGGTAGACACGCTTCTCTCCTATGAAGAACACACACATTTACACCAAAATTTGTATGCACATTTTAATCAATGGGATCACATGCCTCCCTAAGTCACTGTACTATAAAAGCAAATTACTTACCTGTAATTCCTCCTCTTAGGAATATTGCAAAGGATTGCCTCCCTGTCTTGTGCTTCCAGAGAGAGACAAGACCAGACCTCTGTACTGTTTATATTTTAGCTCTCAGCAGCTAAGAAAATTCCTCTGAACAGTCTCCCTCAGTAAGATTTCTAGTCCCCTGCATGTAATCCACAATAAAGAAACTCCTCCAGTGACTGACCAGCTATCACTACATGCACTCATTCTGTTGCAGAGCACAGAACATACAACGGTAGATCCGCATAAGGCTTTTCTTGGCAGGAATTGGATGGCATAAAATTTAAAGTAGGCAATGCCACTAGTGAGAAATACCTAGGCAGCTTTTTCTAAGTAATGCCAGTAAAATCCTCATGTTATACTATAATATGTGTCCCATGTAAGCTGTACTTTATAAATAAAAAAGTTCTATAGCATTTTACACAGTTATTGAACTATTTCTTCTATCTTCAGGAGCCTCAGCTACTCCAAGTATAAGCAAAACAAATGGAGAAAAAAAAAATTTAGGTGTTACCTAAAAGTGGGTAAGAAGAGTTTATCAGCAAGAGGAAACGGTGTCTGGGCTAACAGCCTAGATTAGAGCTGCAGTTACCAGAAGACTTAATTAACTATTAAGACTTAAAATTATTACAGTACATTCAAGAGAGGAGAGTCCACTAAAGAAAATTAAAATAAAATAAACAAAAAACTTGACAGGTAGTGAAAAATAGATTTTATCTGAAGAAACAAAGGACTTATATCTACCATAATGTATATCAGTACTAGGTTTGCATAGACATGATGCATCTGGACAAAGGACAAGCAACAAACCCCTCCTACAATTGCTCTTTCCTCCTCATGTAACAGTTCCAGAGAAATTTCATAGTAAGTCCTCAGAAGACAGTTCTCCTGTGCATTCACGATTTTTTGAAAATAGGCTCTTTATCTCCTGACACCACAGAAAGATCATGAGCTCCCTGTCTAAGCAACTGTCTGCTAAGAAACAAATTTAATTAAGTTGACAAGTGTCCCTCAGCCCTCTTGAGAAGTATGAAAAATGGAATTCTTCATTTCTAAGATCACCTCTTCCTTCCCCTACACAGTTTTGTGAAAGACGAAATGAGCTACCAGGGCACAAGCTGCCTAACTATTTTTTTCAGAATGCTGAGGTATTCAGATGTTAATTGCCCAAACATGCATCCAAGCAAGAATTCCCACTAAAGACTGATATAAACTGTGAGAATTCCTATGTATCAAAACATCAGCTAAAGGGCATGTAAGAAAGCATGTAAGATGCGCCAAGAACAAAAGTTGACATATAAGTTTAAAATGCTGTAGTATAGAAGACCCCCTTAGTGCTATGTAAAAACAAACCTGTCGTACCATGTTTGACATAACAGAATAAAAATGCATACTGAGAGGACATACTACTTGCACAGACAAGATGGGTATTCAGAATTATGGAAACCAAATGGAAACAGGTGGTAAGCAGAAATAAAAAAAACTGGTTTTGCTCTTCAAGCTTTTCCCCTTATTTGCCTTTGCAAGATTTAGTTGCTCACCATATTCAGAAAGAGGGAGGATCTCACTATTTATTTCTTGGAGCATTTACAAAACAAAAACACCAAACCAAAACAAACAAAAAACAAACCAACAAAAAACACCCCAACCAAGCTACCCCAAAACCCAAACAAAGAAACAAACAAACAAGCAAAAAAGAAACCCCAGAAAACACACAAAAACCCCACCTCACTCGAACAGATGCCAGACCTTTCAAAAGCGCTGATCAACTCAGGTCAGAGATTATCCTAGTTCATCAGAAAATACTTAATTACATCAGTATAATCACAGAATTTATGTTTGATTCTACTAACAGAATACACAAATATATTTTTTCTAATTCCCTTAGTTTGTAAGTCAGATCTTTGCTATAATGGCAAAAGACTTTTTGCCATATTACGGTCTTCCTTTTACTTATTACAGTCTGCCTTTGTTTATCCTAATGTTGTTTTATCTTAACATTTTTTTACTTTGTTTTTAATTTAAAATTACTTTTTATTATTGCATCCTCTTTGTCTTCCAGTTTTCTGCTTTCTAGTAGTTCCAGACATGTTTTTCACTCCAAAATGTCTCTATTTCAACTTCTAAATCCTGTTTTGATCTTATTTCTTATCTGAAAGTAGGATGGCTGCATCCCTGCTTCACTCTTCTTTCTAGAACTCTAATTTCCGAATTCTGAAATTCTGATCTGTATCCCCTGTTCATCAACTACAGCTCTCCCAAATCCTCATGGTCATTTAACTCCTCTCAAATCAAGCAGGCAAAACAGAAGAGGAGAGCAGAAAGGAAGTTATCTTCATATATCATTCTCTCACTTCTGACAAGGGAGCAATCCGGGGATTATTCACATTCTTCCCCCACATACTGAAACCAAAAAGTTAGAAGTAAAAAAAGATTGACTGATCCCCGACAGACTGGATCAATGGAAGGTACTTTCATCAGGTGATTAATTGCGAAGTGCAAGAGCCACAAAGTTAAGTATTTTATTTTAACTTGTAATTCTCAGCTCTGTGCACAGTCAGTGGAGAACAGATGGATCCCCCCACCAGCTGAACCAGATCTCCCAGCTCCTCTAGAGGAGTCCAGTGCTCTCTTCACCTCAGACCAGTCACATGTTTCAAACGCCAACATGCTGCAGAATGGGCCTCCTCACCACCAGATTAAACAGTGTTTTAGGATTAAGCAAAAGAAGTCCAACTCTACCTCACTGTAAAGTTCTGCATAGCATAGACAATTTCAAAACATATGTGAGGGTTACTGGGCTGTGGTGTGCTCACCAACCTCCCCTGCCCCCAAGCATGTGTGCACCCCCTCCCCAAGACAAGTCCATTTCAATTTGTACATGATCCATGGGAGTTTTGAACCTCAGTATGAGAAATGCCCAATTTGCTGATATGAAAGAAACGGATGAGTTATGCAATTGCTCATAAAAAATAATAGTAAGAGTATAAACAATGTGAATCTCATGTAATCAGAAAAATGCTTATTTTATTAGATGTGTCCAGCACATTTAGTCACCATTCAATTTTTACCTCTTAAGCTGTATTCTGAACTCTAACAGAGCCAAACATTTAAATTGCTAGTACAAAAATACAAGTTTTTAAACTGAGGAGAAAAAAAATATATATACCTTCTTACTATAATTCTATCTTTTGTTACACACAATCACAATTCTACTAGGAATAAAGCACTTGTTACATTTTAGTCTGTAAAATAAAGATACTTTTACCAACCTCAACATTAAGACAAGTATTATGAGTTATGAAAAGAATAAAAACTTATAAAATATTGTGAAACGTCATTGTGTTTGGAGGTAAAAGTTTTGTGAATGCCACTCTTATGCTCTCTTAGCAAACAAATATTTTAGTACAATTTATTTATTGGGACATCAGTCATGTTTTCTAGGAGAAAAAAAAAGTGGCAAGGTAACTTTAGTGTAATTTCTGGATGCAAAAAGGTGGGGATATTTGGGTGTGGGCATTTTGACAAGAGTCACTCTGAAGTCCAACAAGAGAAAACAAGCAAACAAAAAAAGACCAGCCCACAATACAGAGGAAAACTTTGTAGAAGAGGGGTGGATACAGGAGACCAAATTATTTCTAAGGAGATAACTGACAGTTAATATGAAACAATCAAGATTTAGAGAGCAGTCCCTTACTAGGCTGGGCCACAGGCCAAAGAAAATTAAGACAATTTCTGAAGCATTGTTTTGGCAGTACAAAACCTAACGCACCCAGGGCAACATAAAGAATACAATCTGTGCTTATTGTCTTACCAATGGTTGTATCAGAACACCATGCTGAAGGAAAGCCTGAGGAAATGAGAGACACTAACAAGAACAGACTCATTTGACTATGCCAAACAGAAGTTGGTCTCCACTGCACCTAGGCCCTCACATGCTATAGCCTCTAACATGCTCAGTAACACCTACCCATCCTCTTCTCTCTCCTTCAAGCCTTGTGAAATGATGCTTTAAGAAAATTAGAAAGTACCACTGGTGGAAAATGTGTGTTACCTGCTGTCAACAACCACAAGAGGAGAGAGTTACTAACTAAAGGAGAGGCTGGAATCTGCTGCAACACTTCAAGAACTATTTGTTTGGAGAGCCAAATATATGCTTTGCTGTGGTTGCATGATTCTCATCCTATTATTTTTAAGTACATTAATACATACAGTAGCGTATATATATTATGGCATTTAAAAATGATGTGTGCATGTGCGTGCACACATATGCACACATATATAAAAAAAATATAGAAAACCCTGCTAGACCATTACATGAATATGAAAAAAAAATCAGATAACTGCATAATCAGTCCTGAAAAATTCAAATTTATTGTAACATTAATATTAGAGTAATACAATATTTTTAATAGCATTATATGAAATTTTATTCTATGTTTAAAGAAACTAAGCATGTTTTTGGCTCCCAAAACAAACAAAAAACCCACTGAAAGTTAAAAGGCCCATAAACAGGATCTCTGATCACATCTTTATATGTCATTCCAGACCAAGGTGGAAGAACAAGCAGGATAAGAATCACTTATTTCTCAAACACCTTAAATTCCCAATAATGTGCACTACACACAACTATTGTAAACCCACTCAGAATTTCAATATGGTTTTCCTTTTACAAGTCTTCAGGCTCAGACACATATTCATCTATCAACCAGAAGCAAGCAGTTGATACTACTGCCCTGTGACTGTCCTCAAAGTTGTCAGAAAAGAGCTGCTTACACAAAAACCTGATCAAGTACAGAAAGTAAAACTGCCAAAATAAACTCTAAAAATTAAAAAGTCTCATGTTAATATCACGATGAAGTATTGTATCATTGATAAAATGTTGTCTAACCTGAATAAGGTTTTTTTTAAAATCTAAGATACAGAAAAAGTCCCTGTATTTAACTAAACCTAAACTTTTAAACCTGAGTAATTTTCTTAATAATGTAAGACATTCAGTATTGTTCTATATTACATTCTATCTGTATGCAATTACACCTTAAAGACTAAAACTAACATGTAGCTGCAAGAAGTACAACAGGCTACACTAAAGACATCATCTGAAAATAAAAAAAAAGTTAGACAGAAATGAAAAACAAAATGGCTTCCATTTTTAAGGTAAATTGCCCTATGTGAAAAGAAAACAAATTCTTTTTCTGAAGATTCCAATGTTTTCTTCTACATGTTGTACAAATACCAATAAACTTACCAACCAGAGAAAATATCCCAAGATAGTGCAGAGTCGTCAGAGATTCCATCCAGGAGAAAGGACAGCAGTTTAAAAATCAAATAACTACATTCACTACATCATGAAGTGAATACAACGCAAGCTGATAGTACAGAATATATCTATGTATACATATATATTTTCCAGAAATACAGGAAATTACTTAAACATGTCACACAATTCAAGTTATATCTTGATTGTTATGAACTGATATGTCCTAGACAAACCAAAAGGTGGGGATGAAAGCCCTATACCCCTAGTATTTGGACACTGCTGGCAAAGAGCTGTGTCAAACACTTTTGTGTCCTTTGAAAACTTTCATTTGATTTTGCTGTCACTAATTACAGTGCAGAAAGTTAAACATACCCATTTTACACAAATTGGGCCTTGAAATTTTTGTCTGTTTTTCTTTGAAAAAATCCAGTAAGCACCCCAATTCAATATTACATTGTATGATATAGTATTGACACCTAAATTCCATGTTGCCATAGGGGATATGGGACTGTTTAGTGTGCTCTTCTCTTAAGAAAACAGTTTTTCCTAAATCACACTTAAAATTCTTGGATGTTTGGAAAACTACATTCCTCTATTTGTGCATAGCATTCTTACCTCTTCTTCCTTCAAACACATCATTGATTTCTCTTAACAACATAGACATGTCACTCAGTTGAGACTCCCAGGCCTCACAGAACACCTCGAGATTTTCTTTTGCAATCTTGCTAGATGGATGTAATGCCAGTGTTTCTGCAGCAGAAATTATCTGGACAGAGAAAAAAATATTTACCATTGGAAGCCTTAGTACTTAGTGTTGCACATTAATCTACAAATGCCTCCATAGGCAAAATACAAATTTGAACTGCTACTATTACGTCTTTGTAGTGTATTTATCTGACATTTTCAGGCTTGATGCCTGCATTCTTTTAGCTACCACCCAATATTAAAGCATAACTCTTTCTTAGAGCTGCTTTGAACAGACCAACATTAGGTCTCAAAAATTTATAGAAGTAATTTTTATTTATTTATGTCCAGTAGAAGTGTACGGAAGCTAAGCATACCTGTGGGCCAGTGACCTGAAAGGTATCTTCTGCATGTATGCAAGTAATCTCAAGGGGCTCAGTTCCAGAAACATGCCTCAGTAAGCGACACATCTAAATATTTTTATAAATTTAAAGAGAAAAGAACAGTAAGAAAAAAAAATGCTTTCATTAGTAGTGATAAAAGGTGCACATGCACAAACACACACACACACAAAGTTACTTATAGTCCTTTCACAAAATTTTTGGGGATCTCACAGCTGGGTGTTTCTCAGAGAGCATTTACAATAAAGACAGGGTTAAATCTTGAGTTAGAATATGTAGAAAACCACCAAAAGAAGGGAAAGTCTTAATAAATAAATAAAAATAGAACAATAAGAATGTCACATGCTTATGACTGAATAAGCCTGAAAGTAATCAGACACCTATGGAACTTGGAAAAATTGTAACATAAATGACTTCACCAAAACAGGCTTACTCAGCAATTAGCAACCATGTGGAAAATTTAGGCTTTCATCATCCAGGGGACTTAATTATCTTTGAACAAATCAGCATCAAATTAACTTAGGGAAGAAACACTGTTTCCTTTCACAGCAAGCAAAATATAGTCATCCCTTTTTCTTTTTTTTTTTTTTTTTAAAGTAAGATTAAGAGTGAACCTTGGGCTGAGAAGTAATATTGAAGTTTTCAGATCAAAAGTAGAATTTACGAGACAGCATATATGAAACTAACTGCACTGTCCATCAACAGAAATGCTATAAGGCCTCACATACAAACACTATTTAACCTCATAGTCATGCCTGAAAAAGAAAAAAAAAAAATCAGTCTCTCACTGGAACACGAATTAGTCATAGAAAAAGGGGAAATTAAAGCTGAAATTAAAAACCCACAGCCTTGATTGCCAGTCACAGAAATTCAAGGGTGTTGCTTCCACATATTCATACTTCTGGGATAAATACTCAAGCCCCATGTATCTTGGTATGTCTCCTAGTGGTGCAGTTATTTCTGCACCACCTTAAGACCACAATATATGACAGAATTTGTAGAAGTGAAGCAAAACCACATATGTGCACATTCTTGAATAATTCTTTTTACAAAAATAAGTTTTTAAAAAAATCATTCTTTACAGTGTGTCTGAAAACATAAGAAGGGAATTGGGGTGTTTTATTTGAGTAGATACTACAAACTGTGCTCTGAAAAGTTCAAGACACTAAAATTGTATAAATGCTAAAACTCTAGCACAGAGAAAATATAAATGCAAATTATGGAAGTGAGGTTCTCCTCACTCCACCTAGTTCAGTGCTCCAACACTATGTTAGCAGCCTTGCTCTCACTTCTTTGTGCAACTCAGTACCTCTGCTTAACACTATATATCACAAATATAGCAGGCTGAAAGGCAACCCTCATCATCTTGGAAAGGAACAAACACACCCATACTATTAAAGTCAACACCAAGAGGAGACCACAAAGGTCCAAGCCCCTGAGGTAGCATTCTTTGTGCAGGAAGTGAGGAATGTTCATAAATACAATAATATCTCTCTAATGCTGCCAATTCATGCTTGTTCTGAATCATATTACCTTCATCTATTCACAGCTAATTTTCTTCATCTGTCAGACAAGAGAGCAACAAGGTATATGTGGTAGACATCCTCTCCAGAGGTACTTGTAAGAGCCATGATCGCTCAGTAGTCTCAGAAGTATTATTTGTTCACGTGTGTGAATACTACTATATGAAACCATGGATGTATCAGTACATAAAACATATACACTGCTTTTCATGAAGGAGAAAAGACTTTCAGTGACCCACTGCTGACTGACAAAAGCTACACAAGATCTTCAAAACAGTTAAGTTCAGTGGATTAAGAAACTTAACCTTAGGTTCCCAGCATTCTTAAAATGTGTCTTTGGGTTCAGCTTGTTGCTGGATGCCTACTGCTTGAAAGAAAAAAATCTCTCATCTCTATTTGGATCTAGAAACCTATTTTTCAATTAATATTTTAGCCCCAGTATGTACATACAGATAATACAGAGTTAAACAATGAGTTTGAGCCTAGGTCCAGGAGGAGAACTGGGTAAGACTGTACATCCCTTCTACAACAACCGTATGCTGCACTGACTCCACTGGCTCAAACCACACCAAGAACACTACAAATTCAACACTATACTAGTAAAATAAAAAAATACAAAAAAAAAAACCCCTAAAGCCTTCCTAAAGAACAGATTAAGACAAATCTAGCCATTTTTTTTTTCTAAATGCCTTACCAAATGGAAGCAGCCATGAACTCACCTCAACAAGCTGTTCTTTCTGCTCTGATAGCTTGCACGTATATTCTGCTACAGCTTCTAGATTTCCTTCTACTCCTGTGATTTTTAGTGCTTTGAGAACCATATGGTCTGTGTGGTATTTTAGCAGATCTGCTGCCAAAGATGTTGCTGCACTGTGGACCTTGAATAGCATGAAAAGGAGGAAAAATAAACCTTTGAAGGAAAAAAATTACATCCAGTACCAAGTCAATTAAACTTAAAAGATTGATTTTTCCAATAAGTAAAAAAATCTACTGCCATGAAAACTCATATACAGCCTGCATATTATCTGGGGCTTTAATTCTTCAATTACTATTCAAAGTACAATGATAAAATCACTGAACTCCAAAAAAAAACCACCCACAACCAAATATGGAGAGAAACAAAAGAACAGCTGGGTAATCAGGACATGAAGCTACCATGCTGCTGCTTTCTGATAATGTTACAGCTGGGAAAAAAACAGGTGCAAATTTTGGGGCACTAAGTTCAGCATAAACATGGCACAATGGCCACTCTACTTCTCATGAAGAACACACATTAATAGAATCAGACCAAAGCCACACAGCATCTGAGTTTATAATATATTATAAATTAAGTTCCTATGGACATATTTAATTCTCAGTGATGCAAAGAAAACCTTGGCTCTTGACACAGCTTCAGAAAAGTAAAAACCAACTTTTCTGCAAGGCAACTGAAGCCAGAGATGGGTCTTGGAGAATTCTCAGGCACTCTCCCTAACCTCCCAACAAGTAAGGAGAAGCTTCCCCTTGAAACACATCCCCAAATCCAGACAGACTGTCAGACCCATGGATCTGCTGAAATTGGGCTGTGAAGGACTCTGCTTGACAACAGCTATCAGCAACAGCTGCTGTTAGTTCTAGTGACTGGTCATAGTAGGTTTCCCTATGCCCTGTAATCAGTTCCATTTTTAAAAACATAGGAAAAACCAAAACGACAACCTCTTTAGAAATAGCAAAGCATTCTTACGCTCATAAGACCATCGAGTCTTGTAATATTACACTCACTTTGTTGTATATTCAGTACAGTCCATCAAACATGGCTGTGAAAGAATAAAGTTATTTTTTCAAGTTCTTATGAATACAATGAGCTTGAAATTGTGACGCTGGTGGGCCCTGACTCTGTAGAGAAGAGAATGTTTACTAGAACAATATGTAGGGTTTTTTATTCCACTGGACTCTACATATTTTCCCCCCTTCCCCTGGCAGTACTTCCTGTGCAGTCCAGAATCAAGGTTTTTGGATTTTTTTGTTTAATTTCATGCAAGAACCCTGTTTTTTTGCCTCAAAACCTGCTGTGACTGTTTATTAGAGGAAAAAAAAAAAAAGCTATGACAACCTCTTATAAGCTATTTATATAGTGTTGCTCACATGCCATTAAAACTAGCACAAACCACTGATCTCAGAAATTAAGTCAGCTCTGACGAAAAGATACCTGCAAGGTTTGTAATGTTGGAGTAGGAACCAGCAATTCTCATTTATATGTAGTCTGCACAGATATTACCTTTTCAATAGAGATTCTTTTCATCCTGATCTAAAAAAGAAATTTACTTCTACTTAATGCTTTCTCTGATCATTATCAAGAAAATAATCTCAAGGAAGGAGCATACGTTTCTTCCACAAAATGACAGAGATGGGAAAGAACTACTTTTAACAAGGCTGTTTTGTGTTCTCAGCCACCCAGGCTCTCAAAAGCACTTTAATTACAGTCACAATACTTAAATTTCACCAATAGAGAGCCTGGTTTCTGACTGATACTTCTACAAGTAGCATTAACCTCGTGCATTTTAAAAAAGCTCTTAATAAGAAAGCTTTCATATTCTATAGGTCACCAAAGCAAGTCATACAGAACTTAAGATTTGTTAGTTTAGAAATCCAAACCCACTCAATTTGCTCCACAGTTTCTGAAACAGCATGCTACTTTTTCACCTGCCTTGCTTTTAATATGGAGCTACATCACAGGGCACAGGTAGCCCATTATTTTGTATTTTATGCCACCTCTGTTAGCTGGTTTACAGAAATAAATTTTCTGTTATTGGCACCTGACACAATTCTTTAACTCAAGTGCAGTGAATGTGTAGTCTGTTGCATGACATTTTCATAAATGGAAACCTGTGGGCAGGACAATATGGTAACATTTACATTTATGGAGCTGCAAGAAAATACAAGATACTAATGATTTCTTCCACATAGTCGCATACTGTTTTGATTGGGAACCCTTCCTCCTCATTCAGCACACAGGAACAATGTTACTCAAAAAAGATGATCTTACAGTTAAAGCAGCTTAATGTCACTCTGGAAAAACTCTGCTACTAACTTCCTACATAGGAAAAACTATTAATCAAAGTGCACAAATTATGTAGCCTCCATTTTCTGGAGGCCCAACACACTGCCTGACAGAAGCAGCACAAAGCACTTGTCTGCAACCAAAATAGATTCAAAGCACTGCTCAGATCTTCAGGACAGCTGTAGGAATTATAATCCGTAAGACAAAATTACTCATTTTGCCTCTATTAAGAAATATGCAGCACGATTTTTTGAGCACTCGAGGTTTTCTGATTACAGCAGCTGAGAGCTCAGTCTGAACAAGTTCACTATACTTCTCCAACATCTTTGCACTGCTCTGCAGCCTAGTATTGAAACCCGCACTGTCCTTAAACTTCATTTTTCCATCTGTTTTAATAGAACATTAACATGAAACAATTGAAAAGATATCTGAACGCTTTGCAAATATTTTGGAAGCTGCCAGAAACCAGTAATTCTGTCTCTGTCTCAAATCTGTAGAACAGACAAGGCACCAATGCTATCCGTTAAAAGTGGGGGAAGGACTGCTGATCAGCAAGTGTAGTCCATCCCATGTACCAAATGAAGCAGCTATCTCGTATGCGGACGTAAGTTGACACCCAGTATGTTTGCATTTAGGAGAAGAATGATTTACAACAAGCACATACACAGCTGCCAACTGTCTAGAAAAATATGCCAGTATAAGGCACTGTTATAACACATTTATGTTACAGAAAACAATAGAACCAGTCAAGTACAAACAAACAGCAAATGTATTCATTTAAGCACACACTACCAAGAAAAAGTATTTAAAACAGTGATGCATGCATTCACAAGCGAAGTTTAACCATTACTTTTAAAATAATGATTATATACACAGTACTTATTTCCCAACACTTTTTTTTAATTGTTGTCAGAGTTAGCAAAGGCCTATGTATCTAACAGATTTCTAATCAGTTGTAAGTAAGGACACAAAATATGACTGCATACTAACTCCCTAATGTAATTCTGATTTACTTACTCTTGTCTACAAAAAGATACTAGCCTTTTTGGGTACAGGATCCTATTTTTCAACTTCACATACAACAAGTAAGAAATTCAAGCTTTTATTCTGTTTATACTTGCTTAAACTAGACTTACCTCTTTTTTAAGGTCATTCATACACTGGCATGTTTTTAAAATGGCTACTTCCAAGTCTTCCATCAGATCCTTAGTCTTCTGGTTTTGCTACAAGCCAAAGAAAGCAACCGACAAAACATTACACAAAAAACCACAGCAAATCGCACCTTCACATCATGTGTCCTTAATTCCGAGTTGCTTTAGGAGATAGCCATTTGTTTCTAGATGTAATGCTTTCATTTGCACACCTTGGGTATACTTTACTTGAAAAATTCCTTTACGGAAACATTTAACACCAAATCAGATCCAAAAATAATAGTGATGTAAGCTAATTGACTACTTCGTTCAACAGGAATTTATTTCTAAACCTCACTGAGCTTTTTTCAGGAGAAGGGTTTCTTTAAGCTTTACAACTTCCAAAAATCTTCTGTCTAAACAACCTCAAGTAGAGCAACAGTTTAAGGCTTATTAAAAAAAAAAAAAAAAAAAACACAAACAAACCAAAAAACAAAAAACCCAAACACAAAACACCACAACAAATACAACAACAAAAAAAAACACCACACCACAAAACCAAATACCCTTTTAAAATAAAGTGGTACCTAAAACATTATACCAAATGTTCTACATTGAATTACAAAAAAGTTACTTAAAGTATCCTTGTAGATCCTTTAGATCCTTTAGATCATTGTCTAATTTAAACAAGTACAGCAGCTAACAACATTTTGTTGAGGTAGCTGCAAGAAAGCTAGGTGCTATTTGCAGAAGTGGGAGCTATGGAACAACCCAAATGTCAAGAGACATACACTGGGAAAAGAGTTAAGTAGCAGTGATTTTGCGTTCTCCTCCAAAATATATTGGAAACAATTATCCCAGGTGGGACCATTAACATGGCTACATCTGCAAAAGCATTAGCCCCTCAGAGTGTAAATTAACATAAACATACACACATAAAAGGTGTGTAGGTAATAGACATGCACGCCCTTCATATTATTCAAAGGAAAAAAAAAAACATCCAAGCCAATAGGATCATTTTCTCAGGTATTATTATTTGTTCTAAGTCTCAAAGCTCCCTGTCCCTCAAATGCAATACTTTTCTTTAAGTAATTTGTGTAAAAGTGTAACATTGCAAAATCACTTAACACAAGGAGCATAATGGTCACTAGAGTGTCCTTTTTATTTCTTTGACTTATTTAAGGTGCACATTTTTGCTTCTTCTATGCCCAACTTTTTTTATTTGTGTTTTTTTTTTTTGTTAAACCCAAGCGAAGGAATTGCCTAGCCAAAATAATGTTACAGGAAAATCTAAAACAGGACAGTAGCTTGCAATCTTATGAGCTTAAACATACACAGGAAGAATTTCAGAAACATTTAAAATTCAATCGATAGCATTAGATTATCTGTTGTGCTTCAGCTAGTTTTCATTAACATACAATAGTACAAATGAGCAGATCAGTGATGTCAGTCTAATTTAGACTTGACATAGGTTACAAAACACTTCTAACACACACTCTTCACTGAAGATTCACAGTTACTCTGCTTGCTACAAGGAAGTATGGTGAGCGGAAAGAGAAATAATTGGGCACTCTAAGAGCTACATATCCCCCTGTTATGGTTTTGACCATGTATTCCCATGGCACTATAATATTTTATTCTATTTTTTTAAAATCAACAATCCCACTTGAATTACATTAAGTTTGTCAAAAAATATTCATCTTCCAGGGAAGCTGCTGAGCTGAAACTAAAAAGCCACCTCAGTGAGCTGATGCTATTTTATCTGCTTACTGTGTCTTCAGTCACAGCTAGGCTGGGTTATTTATTAATGAAAACACTTAATGCATAAGCACACATATGTATGCCCAAGTATTTTCAGGGATCATATATACACATAGTCTTGTACTAGGCTCTCATTTCTATCATTTGAAATGTTGCATGTAAATTCTCTAGAGGCAATTAGTTTCCACCAGTAACTGAGCTTGGAAATACCTAAGTATACTGGTTTTGGCTGTGACAGAATCTTCCTCATAGTATCTGGTATGGTGCTGTTTTGGATTTGTGATAAAAACAGTGTTGATAACATGGGGATGTGTTAGCTATTGCTGAGTAATGCTTACACAGCTGCCCTACCAGAGCTAACCACCAAACTAAACACAGATTAGTTTCTTATGGTTATGGGATCCTATGCTATCAACATTCTATATGTGTCTTCTTTGTAATAACAACATCTGTATTATCAGTAAGATTCATATGCTCTTCAAACTGCTCTACTGCATTAAGAACACCTGACTGCAGCATCTGATTCAAAGAGGAGAACAGGAACAATAATGCTTTCTCGTAAGTGATACACTCAGTAAAATAAGTATCCTATACTAGCACATATCTGCCATATTTCAGAGTCGGCATCAGAAACAGAAACTGCATTTTTCATCTCTGCTTCTCCTCCCCCCTTTTGCATGTATCTTCTATCATCTTCAAGGAACAACACAAGGCAAATGACAGAGGGATGCTTAATGTGCTTCTTTATCATCGTTTAAATCTAGCAAAAGGACTAACAAAAATTCCCTGTAAGTCTTAGTGTTTATTATTCTCTCTCCCTTCCCTCCACAAGAATAAAAAACACCTAACTTTTTTAGAATATATCCCTTTTCAATAGTTTAAGTGTTTTTAATATTCTTTTGAAAACAAGAAACAGAGACTGTGGTCACTGCCATGGGATCAGGACAATTGAAGTCTCTGAACTACTCAACCAAAAGACCTAACTGTTTAAGACTGTGCAATGATACTTCCATTTGCTTTCTTGTTTTCACTTACAGCTTCATCAAAATTAGGCTAATGCCACCAGTAGCCTAATCTAGCCATCAAAGAATCAATGAAGCAATACCACTGGGGCAGGGGGAGGGCAGAACATAGTGAAGCTGCAGAAGTACAGGACAAATTCTGGCTTCCTTTTTCAGCTCTCGCTGTGAGGAATATACACAGATCTCTCTTCCTAGGCCAGAAAAAACACTGCATTAAAAATTTCTTTCCAAAGTAGAGGTGAAAAGATTTACTTTGCTAAAAAGCTCTTACAGCTTGCATCCACACTGAAACCAGCTGCTCTAGTTCCATTTTAGCCTGTTTAGACAGCTCCAAGATGTGTTCTCTGTGCTCATGACTGGTATAGGCAGAGTCTGTGAAGTCCTCCGTATGTTCCAGGATAACTTCCAGCATTGTCGAAAGGTTCTCTTTTGAGAGAAAATAGAGATTCTCACGAAGACCTTCCACCTTATTCTGAAACAGAAGCATATTGGTTCACTGATAATTATGTGATTATTCAGTTGTAATGCAAATGCATAATTTTACATTTTATTTTTCTTCTCAGTGCTTTTTTTTTTTATTATTCACTTATTTTCAAAGTAATCCAACAATTTGCTTGTATCCAAACCTCCAGGTTTTTTAAATTTTTTTTTAATGTAATAATAACATCGGCTAATTACTGGCCACTTCGAAGTAACAGCAAATACACTAGTGTTCTAAGTTTTTAAGTTCAGTAGGTTTCAGAAATTAACTGTGTATTCAGATTTTGTTTGATCTTTCCACATTCACATAATCTATTTGGAGTATTTTTCTAAAAATTTACATGTAGCAAACTGAATACTTTGAGGATCTCTGCAAAAACTTAAACCAAATTTTAAGGGGAGGAATAAAAAAATAAAAATAATAATAAAATCGAAGTGACAGACTCCAAAGAAATCAGATATGGTTGTTCATTAACTGTTCTTAGCTAATTACAAAATTTAGAAAAAAGCCTTTATCAGGAAAAATAGACTGAGCTACAAGATACAATTTCAATTCATAACGTTCCCTTTGAATGACAGTTTGCCCTTTTAAATGTTTGGACAAATATTTTTGTGTGCAGTTTTAAAAATACTACCAATTACAAACCAAGAACTCTTCAACAAGAACTATTTTAATGAAGTTCTGATCGGTATCCTGATACCTAAGTTTATTCACTGTTCAAAGTATTAACCCAGCAAAACAGAGTTCTGAACGCATTCTGATTCAGGAGGAGATGGCAAGTATCAGAAGGTGTTTCTTGGCAATGACAATGAAATTATAATCACCTCTTGTCCGATTCTCTAATACTTTGTGACAGTTATTCAAGTTAACACTGCTGAGAAGACAGCTCCACAATTTGGAATTTAATTTTTATTATTTTTTTCCCCAAAAAATTCCAGTTTTGCGGTCATTTATTAGGCCATAGAAAACAATACTATTTCTACTCTTACCTTGAATTCTTTGATGCCAGAATAGATGCTGATGGGGGCTATTTCATTTTCTCCATTTGGTCTAGAGTCAGTTACAATTTCTATTACCTGTTCCAAAGCTAATCTCATGCGATGAAAAACTCCATCTTTGTTTATACGAGCAGATTCACAGTCTGGATGCCTTAGACAAGTCTTTTTAAAGAAAGCAAAGTAAGTATTGTGAAAGATTACACAGGCTATATAGTGAAATGAATGCTTTCTGCTAAGCCAAGTCTAAAGAACATGTCAGAATACGATGAATTCTTTCTGTTAAACTGTTATTAAGTTAAATAGAATTCATACTGTTACTAAGAATATAAAGGTTTTTCTCTACTCATTCTTTACTCTTACATCCTTTTTTAGCATGAAGTCTGCAGTGGGGCTGAGAAAGAAGAGTCAGCTATTCTGCCAGATGCCATACTCTGATTTATCCAAGTTGTGTAAGAGCATGCATAATCACTCACCTTTGAAGCAGTTAGGAGCATCATGGTGCACTTCTCAAGAACAGCCCTAGATGCTGCCATTCTAGCCTTTTTCTTCTCGTCCTTCAAATCCTAACACCAAAAGAAAAAATGACGCAAATTTCACACAGTATCTAAAATGTTAACTGCTTGTGACACTGGAAAAGGAAACTCTCTTGCAGATAGATGGGTTGTGAGAAAGCTTCTTATATCTGTCAACTGCTATTTTCAGCCTAACTCATGATCTAGAACTTGCTTGTCAGACAGAGTTTAATTTATGCATTTATTCTTGGCTCTATTCAATTCAGATTTCAAAGAAGGAAGATCTCAGAGATACTGAGCATGTTATGTAAACTGTCACTAATGGTGCTATCTTTATCATATAGCATTGTTCATAAAACAGCAAGATGAGGGGGAAAAATATACCTGACTAAAAAAAATTGTTTGAAATTGGGGGGAAGGTAAAATTGGGCAGAGACAGAGAACACCATCTTTTCATTGTACTGCAGTGAAGGAAATGTAAAATAAATATTTTGTCTACTTGAGTGTTACATGTACCACATACTACCAATAAAGAAAGTCTTAACAGGCTAAAAAAGCAATTCCTCTGCAGAAACGCTTTGAGTACAGGAACTTTCCAAGAACTCTCCAGGGAAAGGGATCTATCTGCAAAACCGAACTATATCCCCAGAAAAGTTCACCAAAAGGGAAGATTTAGAGTCCAAATTGGGATGGGAGTGGGAGGGAGGGAAGAGAGCAAGGCATGAATCCCTCAACATGGAAGAGAGTCAACCAAGAGGAAGAACTTACAAAGCTACAACTAAGATCTTCTCAATGCTTGCAAAGATACTTGAGTACTATTTGAGTGTTAAACAGGCAACTGAATGAGACCAGCTGAAAAGGGTACAGGCCACAGGATGGAATTAATCCTAATTTACCCTAGATTAGCAAAAAAATCCAGATAAATCACAGCAGCAGTAAGCTTTGACATTTTTATAAAAATCTTATTTAGCAACTACAGAAAGTCTTTGATATTAAAATAACCACATTAAAAAAAAAAAAAACCAAACAAAACAGCTCATGTCTGAAATTCTGACATTACATTCTGATAAACCTGACTATACTCAAGAGTTTTGGGCATACTTATTATAATTATACTAAGGAAAAATACTTGAAGGATGTTTCCTCCCAACACAACTAACAATGCCACACAGCAGCCTACACACTGTAAAGTGAGCATATCAAGAAAGTCCTGACACAATTTAAAAAGCAGTAAAGAAACACTCTTCCCAAAAGAGTCAAGTAGGCAAGGAGGGTAGAGCCAAAGACCGGTTAACACTGAAAATCAAAAACAGTTGAAAAGAATATAACTTACTAGTAAGGAAACTTTCTCTTTCCAAGGAACAACGGCTATGAATGTTTCAGGGGAAAAAAAGCAAGTTCATTTCCAAGCAGGTGCTTTCTTTAATTACATGTAGCTTTTCCAGAACTGATTATTTGATACTGAGCATGTACTTAGCAAACTTGGAACACAACAACAGTAAAAGGAGTGTGGTATGGGTTTTTTTCAGCAAAGTTCTCCAATGTTTTATCTGAAGGATGCTCCGCCATATCACAAAAAAACCTATTTCTCTATGTATGAGGTTGGCCAATTGTTTATACAAATTGAATTCTGAATTAGGGACTCTATATATCTATATCAGACCCTGGTTCAGTTCTGAACAGAGGATTTGATTGCCGAGGAGAAGCAACTAGAGCTCACAGAAGTCTTAAGCCTCAGAAAACCTTTTATGTACACTGAAGTAGTAGAAAAAAGCTTCCGGCATGAATGAAAGGCTTTGTAAGAGTAGCTGCATGAGTGAAGTAAAAAACCATTACCCCAACACAAGAAGGTTTTGACCTAAACCTAGAAAAATATTCCAGAATAATATGAATTAAAAAAAAAAATACAAGCAAATGCTTTATTAGGATCTAAAGATTTAATGTTTGGAGTTTTCTAAAATAATTACTCTGAGTTCAAATCCCTTCACTATGTGCAAGCCTCAAATGTTTCTGACAAATAACAAGAGAAAAATTCTCTACCAGAGTAATAAACCAGAAAAGTTAGAGCCAAAAGACAGGGACTAAAGCCAAAGAACATCTCAAATAACACAAACCCAGGCTTCTGGAAGATAGGCAGATCAAACAACACAATGGTATTTCTCAGGCTGAGCTTTAAAATTAAAAGATGTCCTTTGTGTGGAGCAAGGAGTTAGGTTTCAGAGATAGGACACCAGCAATAGTTTTGTTTTGTAACAGTTAATCAACCCAAAAGAACCCAAATCTTCCAGTGAATCTGATGAAAATGATGCCTTGCATCTCTCATAGCTTTTTATTAATACTTGCATTTTGCCGGTCTCCAGTTAAGTGGGCAAACTCTACCATTTCATTTCCAAACTGGCTGAATATTTGTACAAACTCCTGGAAACTACTGACTTTTTCTAGTTGTTCCATTGTTGCAAGAACCTGCAAGATAAGGGAAAACACCATTGATTATTAAGATATTAAATAGAAAAATTATTAATAAGCTAGGAATATTATTATTTGCAGACACTTCTAAATCGTGTTGTTCAAAATGTATATTTTTGTCACTATTTAAGCATTCAACAGCTGGAAATCAACTCTAAATTAATAATCATGCTTCATGCAAAATGAGTAATTTGTTGTCAACCCTCAAAAACATTTTCCTCACTCATCCAGACACCAAGAGTAATAGTATTACAGGATTCAGGAAAAAATGTTACTGTCATATTAAATTTAAAAACAAAGTACTTCAAATTAATCTACAGATTATAGTCCTACGTTGTAACACTCAGTTTCAAAGTTCAATTTCAGATGCGTAACTTTGAAAGTCTAAAACCACAGTTACACAGTCAGATAGGTGTTTCAATGACTGTGTGCCTTAAAAATAAAAAAAGACACAGCATTCCTCAAAAGAAAACACAAAGTTAGAAATTAATTAATATGTAGTTTTATACTTTCCATAACAACTTACTCTAACTTTGAAGATTTGTATTATCTCTATATAAACCAAAAAACTAAATTAACCCAAGTTGTATCAAGCTCTTACTCAAGATACACGAAAGCATGTGAAATCAGCATTTTTTAAAACATTCAGCAAAAGTTACCATATTGCTTATAATTTACTGAAGCTATCCTTTTTCTACAATATGGTTAACAAGAAAGATTAACATTAGAATTTTCCAGGTTAGAGATAGTTGTTAATCCCAAAGTGATCTTTCAAATCCACTAAATGTCTTCAGAGGGGAAGACAGTCAAAGGAGTTCTTTAATAAGATACTGCATGAAAATTTGACAAACTGTACTTGAAAGGGAGAAGTGTCAACTTATTTTTCCTTTCCTATGCCAAAAGTATCTTCCTCCCAGCTAAAAAGAGCACTCTACATACCTGATTATGACAAACTACCTGCCCCCTGCAACCCAGGTAAACCCCCCCAGAAGTACTCGTTCTTTTGTAACAGAGCAACTCCTCAATCTCATAGTTACAACCTACGTAAAGCAAATGCTCCACTAAATCCCATGAGTGCAGTGGAACTGACTGCTTTATCATGCAATACTAGACCACAGTATGGGTCTGAGTGTTTTACAATATGCAGACGGTTCCACAAAGGCTGCAGAAACAGGAACTTCCATGATTCAGGTGCAGATGCATGAGCAGGGCTGGGGCATAAAGGACTTGGAAGGAAGCTGCACAAACATGAAGGTGCAAAAATAGCAGTATGCCAATGAAAGAAGCAGAGAACCACAGGACTGGGAAACTGAGGATGTAGAAGAGTGAATGTGGGTAAAGGAGAAAACATACAAGTTAAGGTCAAACTTTCTCTTCTAAGAATGGATAAAAAAAATAAGAGTAATTATGCTCAATCAGTCTTGGTTTAAGCAAGTAGAGTACTTCATGAGTATAGTTTTGGTCGCAAGCAATCTCCCTTACAGTTACCCTAGAGCATGTTCCTATCATGACAAATCTCTTGTCAAATAAAGAATTCAGTGAAAGCACATGCATTTCCATTATAGCTAACAATTCGAGACATTCCAGGCAGAGCTGACATTCTAAGAAACTACATACCAGGAGAAATGGTATAGACAGCTCTAAATTTATCTAAAAGCTTATCCAAAAAGATGTTAAAATGCAAAAAACCTTCAAAATTTTTAATTTTAAACCTTCTTCAACATGAAACAGAGTAATTAAAATTTGTATTTTTAAATACAAGGTTGAAAATATGTATGTAAAACTAAGTTCCTATTAATATCTAAACTAGAACTTAGTATTGCACAGGTACTGCTGCACTATGAATGTCACCTTTCAGACAGCAGTCGTAGGCTGACATTACTTCAGGGCACATCCATATTTTGATCCAATCTGCACAGTGCAGCAACACCCCCACGATCTGTCACTTTTCTGTTCATTGTTCTGGCACTCCTAACCTGACGGATGACACTAAGCGGAGCAAGACTTTAAGCTCACTGATGCAGTGACTAAGTCTGATGGACAGCGAAACAAATTCTGTAAGGTAGGAAAGATGTGGGCAGGAACTTAAGAAATACACACAATCTAAGAACACAGGGACAGTATATATGGTGCCATGGACGCAGAAGCAGGAACAGGATCATCAGGATCACCAGCCAGAGGTCAGGTTCTGGAGCAGATCACCATTCCAGAAGATCTCAATCACTTCGTTAGTCTCTGAGACTGGACATCCAACCACTAAGCTGTTTTTCTGTCCTTGGCCCTTGTTTGATTTAACTATATAACTAATAACATAAACAATACTATAAAACTAATAACTAAATAAAATATTTAACTATGAGGAAGATGATTATGACAATGAAAATGAAGGCATCCAGAAAGAGGCAGCAAGCAAACTGGCACTAAAAGTTTAACATTGGGCATTCAGTCTCTAAGATGAAAATGCAGCTGAGATCTTCTGGAACAGTTATCCACTCCAAAAAGCCAGCATCTGCTCCAGTTGGCAGTACTGATGATCCTGCTCCTTCCTGCCTTTCCATCCTCTATGCCATATTCTACTACACTGTCTCTGAGTATTTGGGTGCACTTCTTAAATCCCTGCCTGCATCATCCCTCTACCACAATATTTCTCACAGGAAGAACTGCTTTGCTATCCATCTTACCAGTGTCTGACATATTTTTCAGGAATGTACTGTATAAATACCAGGACATGCCTGTATAAGACACTATCATTTGTTTAATTTGGTCCTAGAGATGTGAATTGCTCTACTGGTACCATAAACAGAAAGCAACATTCTCAAGCACATGTAGACTATGTGTAGAAAGGAGAATGTAGTAAAACCAAGTAGACTACAAAGACTAGGGTGACTATGGCATTCAGAGTCAGACACACTTACTCTGGGCAACGAGACGTCATTTTAAATACTTTCAAAATTATATCCCGCACCTACGCTTACTATATTAATATCACTGTATATATGACAATAGTTTCATACATGTTTAAGCCTATCATAAACCACGCCCTGCTTCTGAAGGGATATATCCCTCCTTATCCCTTCATGATACAATCATTTGCATAGCTCTCTGTAGCCTAAATCTGTTAACACCAGCCACTTTTGTAAAGGTAAATTAATTCAGATCACTGCATGGCTGCAGACAAGGGCAGAAGAAAAGCTCATGAAAGGCAGCAAAAGGTATTAAATGTACCATTCTGGTCTCCCATGCAAGAAAAGACCAAAGCTACAGGTAACTTCAGCACAATAATATTGGTCAAACTGCTGCCACCTTCACCAGCCACTGGGAGAAGAAAAGAGGACTAAGCAAATGAATGCTGCTAAGTCTAAAGCCAGACTGGAGAAAGTACTGCCATAGTTTTTCCGTCCTAGACTCAACTAAGCGTCTTTGATCTAGAAGCTGCAAAATAGAGGCCAGTACGTCTGGAATGCAAACTGGGACAAAGGAAGAAAGATAGTATGAGGAGTCAAAAGAGGAAGAGGGGTTCTGCTCTGAATTATGAGTTGAAAATTAATGGAAAAACCTAGGTCCTATCAGACTCTCATTTTTCAAATATGAGGTTTTTCTATTTTTGTTTTAGCACATCAGGGTAGGAAAAAAAGAAAGAATATCCTACGGTCAAGACAGTGCAATACATGAAATAGATTACATGTGAGGTTACACGGGTCTTCATATTATTTGTTAAATCAACTAAGTAGTTGCAAGCTAAGTTTCAAGACATAAGTTAAACTGCACAAAAAACTTTTAATCTGTAAGCCTCACTTCACTAGCACAGACTTTCATTTGTGTTCCTCATAGCTTTTTTGCCTTAGACACATTCACAATGCTCTCCTTGTCTTGATCCTGACAGTACAAACATCCTATCCTTAGGAAGTAGAAGCTTTTATCAGCCATTTTACTGACAGACACATTTTCCACCTTGCAGCAAACTTACAAGTCAAGTAAGCAGTAACACAGCATCTTCTATAGCATACTAAATCAATAGTGCAATATAGGTTACATAAAACATAGAAAGTCACTGAAAATTGTTATTTTATTCCTCCTGACTTACAGCCACCCCCTTTCAGATATCTGGTAGGTGAACATGTGTAAGACATTTATTTTTACCTCTTTATTTGGCACTTCCCCTAGAGATACAATGAAAATATCACTTCATTTAGCACTGCTCATTTGCATTGACTCCAAGTACCAGTTAAACAACACAAAAAAAAAAGAGTTACAAATACCTTGTTTCTGGAAGTTATAATTTGCTTGATTACAATTCTGTCTGCTAACACCAGCACCTTTGTGACAGAAGAAAGCAACAACCTTGCAGCTTTTACCACACCCGTTTTGTCTGTAAAGATTGTTATGTGGCTATCAGATTCTGGATGATCTAAGCTTGCCACATCTGTAAGGTGTGCAATTGTTTCACCTAGAGGGAAAAAAAATAATTAACATTACATACCTGCAAAAAAGATAATGCACCATTAAGCATTCTTAACTTTCATTTTGAGGGACAAAACAACAATTTCAGAGCTACCTACAACTTTTACTTCACTTCACTTCCTTCTACTGACTGTTGGTGGCACCCTCTCCATATTTAAATTGGGAATATTATTCAGCGCTGCCTCATTCTTCCATCTGTAACATACACTAATTTTCTTACAGTAGTCTACAGATATTTAACGTGGAGGGAGTAGAGCTGGGGAGTATGGAGGGAGCAGAGCTGGGGAGTATGGAGGGAGCAAACATTAACGGGAGATATTTTTCCAATTTTCATTACCAAAGTCAAATCAGTGTTGATGCAGCATCAGCCCACTGAAGGAGTAAGACAGAGAGCAAGGAAAGAACTACAAATTCCCCTCCACTTTCCAAATTTCAGTGGATTTCCTATTCCTGTAGAAGTCTTCAGACATTAAGAATAAAGGGATTCCAAACAATAACTTTATAATTTATTAGATTGAAACATTACAGTGAGACTACTGCACTTTATGTTCAAAGGAGAAACATCAAACAGCGTGTTGTCAGAGACAGGAGAAGAAAAAAAAAAAAAAGGCAAACCAGCATTGATTTTCAGTTCATAAGCATCTTTTTATTCAACAAGCATTTAATATGATGATAACTAAATAGGAATATTTATGCAGTCAAAAATTCTACAGTCCAATGCAGCCAATGGATCTCCTTGCCTGAGAAAAATCACAGGCCCCTATTGAATTAAATCTTCCGGAGTACCCTAGATAATAGTGCAAGAAAGGAAAGGCATAGAGCAGTTTCCTATTCCATAACCGTAGAATGACTGCTGGGAGATTGAACTCAGGCACACTTCGATACATGCTTTTTGTTAGCATGCAAGACAAGATGATCAACCCACAACCAACCTGCAGATCATCCTGAAAGACAAAATCTAGGGCATTTGATCAAGTCCCCTGTGACTCATCTTCAAAACTTCAACTAAGCTAATTCACCTAAGCAGACAAGATACTTACTTCAAAAGCCTTATAAAGCCAGAGGTCCCACATGAAGAACCTGAGGGTATATTATTACTCCAGAAATATCACACTCAAGTGCTATGGAACAAGGAAGGCATGACAGTCCTTCAAACCACAGAGCTCCATGCTTCATAGTGCTTATATATAGATTCTGTCCTCCAAATCATCCATATGAAGCAGAAAAGGCAATTGGGAAAAGCCAGCGCAGACCCACAAGGGTGAATAATTCCTTATCGACCTGAATGCCTTCTACAATGAGATGATGCTGCATATCTCAACTTTAGCAAGGTCTCCAACACGATATCCTATAATGTCCTTATAACTAAATCATACAGACTGGACAAGTGAACAATAAGTTGGGTAGAAAATGGACCTGACTGTAGGGCTTGGGGATGGTGATGAGCAATACAAAGCCCAACGGACTGTTGGTTACCAGAGGCATCCCTCAGGGATTGATACAAGGCAACAAAACTGTTCCTTGGATGATGGGCCAGCATGTTCATCAAGCATGTGAACAAAACCAAACTGAGAGTGTCTGATCTGCTGTAGGACAGCGCTGCTAGACAGAGGGACAGGCTGGAAAGATGACTGACAGGAAGCTTGTGAAGTCCAACAAAGGCAGTAATACCAAGTCCTGCATCTGGGCCAGGGTAACACCAGGCAACAGGACACACTGGGGTCAGCTGCTTAGAGGGGATCTTTGTGGGAAAAGACACGACAGTCCTGGTGGACAAAGAGTTGAACAGGAGTCAATAACAATGGCCAGCTGTTCCCAGCAGTGGAACCGTCAGGCTGCAGAAATGGTTCTTCCCTTCTGGCTGGCACTTGCGAGGCAGCATCTGTAGTACCATATCCAGTTTGAGGCTCCCCAGTACAAGGGGCAACATGGACATAGTGGAGCATGTGACATAAGGGGAGAGGCTGAAGGAAGCAGGTTTGTTCAACCTCAAAAAGAGAAGTGTAAAGGTCAACGGCAGAGTTTACTGTGGTCTATAGCTACCTATCTAATGGGCAGGTATGGAGAAGATAGAGACAGACTGACCCCAGAGGTGCATGGTGATAGGACAAAAAGCAATGGACAAGATATAAGAAAATACTTTTGCAATTGTAAGGGTGGTCAAACACTGTAAAAGGTGTACAAGAAGTTGCACAGTCTCCATTCTTGGAGTTAAATATATCTTCCAACCTAAGTTATTCTGTGATTTTATTTATCCATTTTAAACTGCTAGTTTTCAACCTTCTTAATTTAGTCCTTCTCAATACTAAAAGACAAGACAAAAATAGAAGAGGCCTATTTATCGCTTACATTTTACTCCATGTCTTTCTTTAGGGCTATGTAGTCAACTGGTAGAGAATACCAAAAATGTTATGACACCAAGTCATTCTTCACATGTGTTTTGTCTTTTAAATTAACCAGTCTTTCCCAGTTTTAGAGGGGGGAGAAAAAAAAATTATCACAGATGGGCATGCAAAATTGTGCTGCTTTGAGTTACATTCCACTACTACACTGTCACTGTAAACACTGACACAGTGCAAGAGTAATGTTAGGCAAAATCTGCTACATGACCCTCTGCAGTGTTTTACAGTTCTATTTTGAGTCAATCACATTACAAGGTTTATTACAAGGAAAGTCATAACAAGTTTGAAACACTTCAGATCACTGATTATACCCTTCATAAGAGACACATACAACATCTGTCATCCTTCAAAGTCTCTGCAGGATATACAGTTGATTTAAAGACTCCCCACTTTTCTTGGCAACTGAGACTTGGCAAATGTTCTAAATCCTTTAGTGTTGAAATCCATCTTTTACACCTAAAAAAAGTGTTCCTTTACTTTTTGAGGCACCATCTCATTCACCAGCTAAAAAGAAGGGAGAACAGCCGTACAACATCCTGTGTCCTAAACAGCAAGGGCTTTCTGCTACCCATGCCATCAGAACATGGGATTCTTTTCTACAAGTCAATATTCTTGGCCATAATTGGCCAGGAGATTTTACTGGCTTGCTTGGGAACACCAACATTGTTCAAAATGGCACTTGAGCAACTGTATTTAGAGACTGAATTCAGAGGACAGTTATCCATAAGAATTTCTCTGCACAAAGGACTCTCTTACTTTGTCCAACACTTAACAAAGCACAGATATAATACTGGTACAAAAAAAAAACAAAAAACCAACCCACCAAAAAAACGAGCAGCAAACATGCGTGACATACTAAATTTCCCAAGTAAGTTAGATCTCAAACAGATAGCTCAAAAAGAGCAAATAACCGATCTGTGCCAAGGTAAATGTGAGGTTTGACAGAAAAGTAAACAGTCTACATCTTCAGTCCATTACTGCATAACAGGAAATAAAACTTAAAATGTAAAAAAGTATAACCATTTGGTGAGAGAAAATACTGCAGACTACTTTTAGGTTCCGAGTTCCTCCTGGATACACTGACAGGGAGAAAAAACCCTTGTCCTCATGTATTGTGCTTGCATGGCAAGATTTTGGTAACGGGGGGCTACAGGGACAGCTTCTGTGAGAAGTTGCCAGAAGCTTCCCCCATGTCCAATAGAGCCAATGCCAGCCAGCTACAAGATGGACCCACTGCTGGCCAAGGGCCGAGCCCATCAGTAACAGTGGTAGCACCTCTGTGATAACATATTTAAGAAGGGGAAAAAGTTGCTGCGCAACAGCAACTGCGGCCAAGGAGGAAACTGAGAATATGTGAGAGAAACAGCTCTGCAGACACTCAGGTCAGTGCAGAAGGAGGGGAGGAGGTGCTCCAGGCGCTGGAGCAGAGGTTCCCCTGCAGCCCGTGGTGCAGCCCATGGCGAGGCAGCTGTGCCCCTGCAGCCATGGAGGGTAACGGGGCAGCAGAGATACACCTGCAGCCTGGGGAGGACCCCACGCCAGAGCAGGTGAATACACCAGAAGGAGGCTGTGATCCTGTGGGAAGCCTGAGCTGGAGCAGGCTCCTGGCAGGACCTGTGGCCCCATGGAGAGAGGAGCCCAGGCTGGAGCAGGTTTGCTGGCAGCACTTGTGACGCCGTGGGGGACCCACACTGGAGCAGTCTGTGCCTGAAGGACTGCACCCGATGGAAGGGACCCAGGCTGGAGCAGTTCATGAAGAACCAAAGCCCGTGGGAAGGCCTCGTACCGGAGAACTTGGTGGAGGACTGTCTCCTGTGGGAGGGACCCCACACTGGAGGAGGGGCAGAGTTTGAGGAGTCCTCCCACTGAGGAAGGAGCGGCAGAGACAATGTGTGATGAACTGACCACAAGAAGTTAAGCCTAGGAAGAAGGGAGGGGTGGGGGAAAGGTGTTTTAAGATTTGACTTTATTTCTCATTATTCCACTCTTATTTGATTGGTTATAAATTAAATTAATTTCCTCACATCAAGTCCATTTTGCCCATGACAGTAATTGGTGAAGTGATCGCCCTGTCCTTATCTTGACCCATGAGCCTTTTGTTGTATTTTCTCCTCCCCCATCCAGCTGAGAAGGGGCAGTGATACAGCAGCTTTGGTGGGCACCTGGTGTCCAGACAGGGTCAACCCAACCACATCACAACTGGAAAGTCAAGAAGTAAAGACTCAGACTGTACTGCTCTTCTAGCAGCTGAGATTATCAACATAAACGTTGGAAATTTTGACTTGTCAGCATTTTACTTGGATCTCTGAAGAGAACACACATGCTTCACATAACAAATGGAATGTTTTCAAATTAGGACATTTCTGTTTGCAGCCAAGTTTACTGGAGCGACCATCAATTTTCAGTCTGAAGTTTATCTAGAATAGTCCTTCAAATCACAGAAACAATCATCCATCACCAGCATGTCTCTAGACATTGAGACTCCTTGTTGAGGGATTTTCAGAGGATTTCTTACAGTACCATGCCCAATTTCTAAGCTTTTTTTTTTTTTTTTAAATCACAAAAATAGTATGAACTGCATCCCCAAAGTCTGAGGCCAGCACAGTGATTCAGCAAGAAATATACTGGCTAGGACACCAAAAAGGCAAGTTTCTCAGGCTTTTGAGGTTATTTAAAAGATAAAAGAACATACAGTTACCCACAAGTCCACTCTTTATCTTAACAGATCAATTTTAAGCACAGTAATCCATGTCTTGGAATAGGGTACTACTCCTTTCTGCAGTTACCAAGACATTAGTGTTGAAGGGTTATTGATTTGCCTCCACATCTGGAAACTTAAGATTGTCTCCCTGAAGCCACAGTAAGCAGGAAGCCTGTCACATCTGTAGGTACTTCCACCTCCTTAAACAGGAAAAGCTTCAAGCAGTATTTCCCATGATTCTAATGTATTTGAAAGCAAAAACAAAACCACACCACCACTAACAACAAAAGGAAGGTTCTAGATGTGATCTTCTTGAAGGCTACACTGCAGATCTAAGAATACGCCTTTACTACAAGCCACTGAAATATCATACAAGGAACAATATTTAATATCTAGGAAAGTAGTTTCTAGCACAACACTGAAACTCTGTTACAGTATCAGAGAACGTAACTTGCTGTTTCCCTAGACAGAGGCTTCTGGGGGAAAGCAGAGGGTGACAGCAGGCAACTCAATCAATTATCCATACTTCACATTCAATCCACATGCACAGCAAGTTCGCAACAAAAGTTGAATCCAGCAGAAAGAGAAGTACAATATGATTTTCATTCTACTGATGGGAGTCATCTTACTGAATCCTGATGAAATATGGGTCGACACTGACCTTCATACAGACATTCAGATTTAGAATGCAGTAACCTCATGTGGTGGTGCGCCCCCCGCCCCGCGGCTATTTCATGCCTGGTGCAATTCATCCCCTACTGGGTCATACACCAATTTAGGGTGAGTCAGGAACAAGCTGTGAAACCAAGCACCACGGCACCTCTCTGGTGTCCCTGGTTCCTGCTCCCCATTGTGGTGGTGAACCAGAGCGTTGAGCACCCTTCAATGTACCTGGTCCTTGCCTCAAACAATGGTGACAGTAAATCACCTCCTGACAACCTCGTGCACCTGCACCTAGGGGGGATGATACACTGTAGTAGCTTGTGAAATGCACCAGAACGTTGCATCAGCGGAGGTGGGCTAAAATGGAAAAGTACTTGAAAAAAGTCAATTATTTCAGACCCTAAATTATCAGCGACCAAAAATGGAGACCCTCTGAGCTCTCCCGAACTGCAGCAGGCTGTGGCCAGCATCCCCCCTGAGCTGGGATGCCTCTCAGGACCAAAGACGTCTAAGGACCATCTGCTGGCAAAGGCCACAATAGGCCTGGACAAATTTCTACTTCTTGAGGATCAAGGATTGCCTGTTGAGGAATCCCAACGCATTGTATTTGCTCTAAGCCTGAGTAGAAAGGGGGAACTTTTAACTATAGGCTAGTCTCCTCTATCTACCTCTTTTACAGAGGGAGAAGAGAGAACCTATTGATTATAGAGTATCTCCCCTGCTTACATATTTTACTGGATCCAAATATTTTCACAATGATTATTTGTTTGTCTGTTTCTATGTTTTGCATGCTTTGTATACACATACATATATTTAGGATACCTTGCAAGTTAGTGTGAATCTTGTAATTCTCAAATCTGTAATTGTCACTATTCTAATCAAAGTATATTTTTAGTGAATCTTTAAATTGATCAATCATTAAAAGCTGCTAAAAAACTTTGCTTTACCTCACACTAATAATAAAGCTTAAATTGTTGCTAAATTGTAACCATGTGAGAGATTTCATCTGCAACACCTCAACAGCATAACACTCAAATTACTTAAAATACTCCACTGTTTTAGCTTGAGAACAATGAACTCTAATGTTGTATTCTCAACACTCTGTTCTTTGTCTGTAGTAACATCATAAAACAAAGAGTAGTCAGGTAACTCCTTGTGGCAAAAGTTCCTAATAA
>NW_010106763.1:2320-5157 GCF_000699245.1 Pterocles gutturalis | reverse complement strand
AAAAATGCAAAAAAAAAAAAAAAAAAAAAAAAATCAAAGCCAACACACAATTCCATTCCCTGTTCATAAGATGACAGCAATTTAAGTAAGTGACAAAATAAGGTAACAGATCAGGCCTTAAATGAACCAGCAGAAGAGAGATAAGCAATTAAATAACAAAGGCCTTCCATTATTCCTAAGACTAAAAATAGTGTGCCAAAAATGGCACAAGCACAACAGGTTACAAATTTCATGAGTAACTACATACCTGCTCTCCTTGCCTCAATGCACGCAACACTCATTTCCTCTTTCAATTCATGATTTTCGTTGGCTATAGCTTCACCTACTGTAACAAATCTTCCAACTGCCAGGTTAACTGCTTGGCCCACTCGCTGAATTGCTTGCAGAGTCTTGTCGGAACGCTTTGGTTTATCCTTATGATTAATAAGAGTAGTTATCTGTGAACAAGAAGAGTTTATTAGCACTGTATGCAAGAAGGCATTTTAACTTTAGTATTAAAGGCAAGTTTTGAACTGAACTCTGTAATAATTTTTACCATACTTCACTAATAAAATTTGGGGTTGTGTCATGAGGTATCGCTTAACTTCTCAGACAATGAAAAAAAATCTGGAGTATAATTAAGCTTGCTCATCTGCTGTGATCTTGCCTTATCTCACATCTCAAATTAATTGAGGGATTATTTTTTCCCCTCCCATTTGCAGTACTAAAATAAGCTGCCCTAGGTCTCTCAGGCTGTCAAGCTACAGACACAGTAAAAGTTGAAGAGTACAATAGCAGACATACCAACACCATTTTGGGTTTGCCAGCATTGGAAATCTTAAAAGGTTTTAAGTGCTGCCAGGTAACTGAACACACTGATCAACTACAATTCGGGAGCTTTGGCTGTTTTTACTGAAATAAGCCTTTCTAAATTATGTTTATCCAATTGATTGCAGCAGGCTTCAAGAACAAGCAGCACCACAGTCTTTATGCAAAAAGAAGAACCATTAATTTTCCAGAAATAGACTTCAGTATTCCAGCCCTCCCCCCATTAAAATATCCACTGTACTCATAATAAACATCCTCAATTCTGTGTTTTCTAGAATTTAGAATAAGTTTGCTATTTAGATGCAAGTTATCAGTAAAACAATTTGTAAGGACATTCTTATTCTGAACTCCACATCCTGTATCAGTTTTTCTGCCCTGTACTACACTGTGCTATACATTTCTTTTTGGATCACACCAGCCAGAGATCATCACCTGATTCATGCAGGCTGCAGAAGACTGAAGATTCTCCCAGAACACCAAACACGAGGAAACAAACAAAGAGATCCCTCTCCCACCCAAAGAGAAAGGTAATGCAGAAGTAGTGTCTCAACCAAGACAAACATGTAAACATGAGAACAGTGTGCAATCCTGCCATTCAGAATTAACTAACTACAAATTGCATTACAAACAGTACAGGAGCTTTACATTTTTGGTACGCCAATCATTTTCTAGTGAGATGCAGGACAGAAATTGAACTCTGTAGTTTTGAGCATCCTAAACCAGCACAAAAGCCATCATTGTTGCCAAAGATAGTCCTGCCTGCCTCTCTCATTTTTGCAATTAATTTATCTGATGCGAGTCAAGCCTGAGTTGTGAAGGTGATGTTTGCTAGTTTAGTTTTCCTCATGATCAGTTGCCCAGTCCTGTTCACTTCACAGGTCTAGGAATACTTTTGGGGGCAAAAGGGGAAAGGCACAGACTGAAGAGAGAAGGATGTGCCTAAGTGCTGCTTTCAGCAGGTGTGTGGTTTAAAATGCTCACAGAACTGTACTGTAAAGCCTCTCAGAATTACATTAATTACTTAAGTGTTTGAATATCTCAGCTGTATCAGCTTAATCACAGATGTCTTCATCTACTCAAAGAAACATAAATCACCATTCACTCATACATTCTCCTACCAGTCTCCATACATTCACTCCATACATTCTCCTACCAGTCAAGACCGTGGTAGGACAAGAGCGTAGAAGCGGTATCTGTAATGCTCCCCCTGGATCCAAGGAAATTTTTTAGAAACTGGTCCACTTCATCATTTAAATCGATGCCCAAGGTTTACCCATCAGATATCACTGAGTTGTATTTCTGGGGAAAAAAAGTGGTGTTTTTTAACACTTTACTGAGGCTGGTTTTGAATGCCAGGAGCTGGTTTAGTCAAGCTTGCAGTATTAAACTCTTTGCAATTAAAAATGTCAATACTTCATCTGTCCCTGTAAGAGTCCCCTAGTTCACCAAACTTCAGCCCCAAAGCCTATGAACCCCTGATGCCCATCCAGTGAAGACACCACTTTAGGATGAAAACAGAGTCCTATTAAAGAGTAAACTAAGCAAACATCTGAACACCTTCAGGTTCATTCTAGAGAACTACCATCACTTCAGTGGAAATTCAGATTAATATCAAATGGATATTAGAAACAGCTGCAGCTCTCCTGAATTCTTGCATTGCAGATGCTTCAGGTATACCAAACTATCAAACACCTGACAGCAGCTAATCTAACAATCCCAGATGGTGAATTCTTGACTTGTCACGGGCAGCAAGCCTACAGACAGCATTAGACTAAATGCTGAAGAAAACCAATTTGGTAGAGGGTCACACCTTTGTTTCCTCAACTGATTTTCAAGCAAACAGCAACCCAATGCTATGCAAACAAAGGGCTAATATCACATTCATACAGTTACTGACCTCTCAAAAACATACAGAATTACACTGGCCTAAGACAAAAAGACTGCAAGCTGGATGCACATCCTGGATGCAAGTTTATGTCCCACAGCATTTTATACCAGTAGAAGTTTGAACAAGTTCTGCAAACCCCGCC
>NW_010106763.1:0-2289 GCF_000699245.1 Pterocles gutturalis | reverse complement strand
CCCCCCCCCCCAAAAAAAAAAAAAAATGCACATGCAACTAACACTGCAGAATGAAAGGAATCCCATTGTCTCTTACAAATCATCAAGGGCATTTTAATCCCATATGTTACTGTAGAGGTAGGTAAATGATAAAAATCATGAAGATGTCACAGTTTAAGCTGCTTTAATAAAGTCTCGTGAAACATTTTCAGAAATACTTTCATTTGAGACATGAGTGAAGTTTATAATTCTGTTGCTTCTTTAGCACTTTCTTCAGAGAGGATCATCAGTTTTGCAGAAAAAGGCATCCCCCAAACTCCCTCACATAAGGTGAAACAAGAAACAGGAGCTGTTTTGGCAGGTCCATCACCAGTATCATCTTAACCTCATGCAGTTCAGCAATGCCAAATGCAAAGTCCTGCACCTGAGCTGGGACAATCCCCAGAATCAATGCAGATTAGGGGCTGAATGGATTGAGAACAGCCCTGCAGAAAAGAACTTGGGGATACTGGTGCATGAAAAATTGGACATAAGCTGGTAATGTGTGCTAGCAGCCCAGAAAGCCAGCTGTATCCTGGGCTGCATCAAAAGAAGCACAACCAGCAGGTCAAGGAAGGTGATTCTCCCCCTCTACTCTGCTCTTGTGAGACCTCCCCAGAGTACTGTGTCCAGCTCTAGAGTCCTCAGCACAGAAAAGACATGGACCTGTTGGAGCAGGTCCAGAGGAGGGCCACAAAAATGGTGAGAGGGCTGGAGCACCTCCCATATGAGGACAGGCTGAGAGAGTTGGGCTAGAGAAGAGAAGGCTCTGGAGATACCTTATAGCAGCTATTCAATATATAAGGGGGCTTAGAAGAAAAATGGAGAGAGACTTTTCACCAAGGCCTATAGTGGCAAGACAGGAGCCAATGGTTTTAAACTAAAAGAGAAGAGATTTAGCTTGGACAGAAGGAGGAAATTTTTTACAATGAGGAATTTTACAACTGCTCTGAGAAGTTATGGATGCCCAATCCCATCAAGATTAATCAAACTTAAAATTAACAATCAAGGTTAAAAACATAACAAGATCTTAACTGAGCCAGGAGAGGAATTTCACTTGTATGCCAAATTACAAACTGAAGGAAACTGTGATGCTAATAAGCAGCACAAAGATTATTTAACCAGTTCAGACCATAGTAAAAAAAAAATACTAAGCAGTACAGTTGGAGGAGTGTTGGGGAGAGGCACACAATACCATTTGCTTCAGGACACAAATAAAGCAATTAGCATTAAAAGGCCAATAAGCTAGGTTCTAAAATAAAGAATAAATTATGTTTTTGCTTTTGACTTTTAAACAACATTTAAAATAAAGATATAAAATTGGACAAGTTAAATGGAGAAAAGACACACAAGAAACCTAACAAGGAACTTTCTCCCCAACGAACAACCAGCTTCCTCCAAAGCTACCCTAAGAGCCTATCAGAAACTGAATCAGTGAGAACGTGCAGCATTTAAGGATATTTCAGATTACAAAGGACTGCTTTTCCCCTTGTGATGGGTTAGCCCTTGGCTGGGGGCCAAGCCACACACACCCGCTCACACAATTCCCACCCCCATCCCAGGCTAAACTTTCTCCCCAACGAACAACCAGCTTCCTCCAAAGCTACCCTAAGAGCCTATCAGAAACTGAATCAGTGAGAACGTGCAGCATTTAAGGATATTTCAGATTACAAAGGACTGCTTTTCCCCTTGTGATGGGTTAGCCCTTGGCTGGGGGCCAAGCCACACACACCCGCTCACACAATTCCCACCCCCATCCCAGGCTAGGGGAGAGAATATAAGGTGTAAAGGGAAAAAAGCACTCATGGGTTGAGATAAGGACAATTTAATAACTAAACTACAATAATATTGAAAATAATACTATATACAAATATACAAATGAGTGATACACAGTGATACTGCCCCCCCACCCGATGACCAAAGGCTCAGCCTGTTCCCAGCTAACGACCCCAGAGAAGGGAGAGAATGAGTGATACACAATGATACTGTCCCCCCACCCGATGATAAGGACTTGGCCTGTTCCCGGCTAACGATCCCGGAACAGGGGGAGTTGACCCCAGAACAAGGAGAGTCCTGAAACCACACTCAATTCCCCCAGGCGGGGGGTGCACCGCTCCTGGAGGCACTCACAGACCGGAGATAATAGTCCAAGCATCCCAGACCAAGAGCTGACCAGGGAGGTAAGGAAGCGACCACCTGGCCCTGGCTAACGATCCTGGAGAAGGGAGGTTCCCAAAACTCATGGAACAGAGATAACAGCCTGAGCATCCC
>NW_010106762.1:0-7148 GCF_000699245.1 Pterocles gutturalis | reverse complement strand
TTCTATGATTCTATGATTCTATGAAATCATTTGCTCAATCACTAAATATGTGTAATCTATGATAAATTTATTCTGTGAGCAAACTATTCAGTTATTAACATCTGTGTGATGTTATCTCATTTACACTAGTAGGTCACTTCCTCAGGACATTGCCCTCATATGAGTCAAACACCTCTAGTACAAAGCTGCAATGATTTGCTTTCTTGTCTTCTTGTTCTTCTTACCCTTCCAACCTTCTGACTTCATTATTTCTGGGCTAAAATAGAAACATGGAACCACAGAATCATAGAATCATTAAGGTTGGAAAAGACCTCAAGGATCATCAAGTCCAACCGCCAACCCAACACCACCTAACTCACTAAACCATGTCCCTAAGCACCACATCTACACGTTTCTTGAACACCTCCAGGGATGGTGACTCAACCACCTCCCTGGGTAGCCTGTTCCAATGGCTGACCACTCTTTCAGTGAAGAAATTTTTCCTAATATCCAGCCTAAACCTTCCCTGGTGTAACTTGAGGCCATTTTCTCTTGTCCTATCAGTTGTCACATTAGAGAAGAGGCCAGCACCCACCTCACTACAACCTCCTTTCAGGTAGTTGTAGAGAGTGATAAGGTCTCCTCTCAGCTTCCTCTTCTCTAGACTAACAACTCCAGCTCCCTCAGCCGCAGAAGCACTTCTGTTAAGCAGAAGCAGACAGAAGATGGACCACCCTTCCAAGCCATTACAGCCAGACTGAAATGAAGGGCGGGAATGCCAGCCAGGCTTAATACATGAGATGAGGTAATGACCAAAAGAGGTTTTATGTCAAGGCAACAGTCATGCAAAATGTATGGGAAAAGTTGCAAGATCGTAGAAACAAAAGCATATTGAACTGAAGGAGAGATGACATTGTTGGAAGAACTGTCCCCATTCCTGGAATAAGGAATAAGAAGGTACCAACCAGGAAAAGGAGCAAGGATGACTAGGTTAAGGACAAAGAGCAGAGGCAGGAGCCAGAGACTACGGGAGCAGTTTGCAAGGATGAGGTCAAACAAATAAAAAATAAGACAGGAATAGGACTGAGACATCTAGAAGTGAAACTGCCATCAAGTGGCACACCGAAAAAGAAAAAAGAAAGAAAAAAAATCACAAACAAGTGATAGATTTTACATACAAGGAATAAACCACCAGTCAGGCTTGCAGGCTGTTTCCTGATCTCCTGATTGACTCTCATCAAGCAGCTAACTGCAGCTCAATTGCCCGGACCTGACATGGACTGACAGCTGCCGTGTTTGATGCTTCATGCATCTGGAGCCCCAAGTGATGCTTCCTACACATTTTTATTTTAAGTTCCCTTGTATTCCCTGCTGTAGAATAAATATAAGCTCTGGATGAAGCTTTTTTCTCATGACTCAGACACTTAACGTCTTTCTTGTCATGTGAATTATCTGGTGCCTACCAAGGTATGAATTCAGGACTAGGATTTTAATTCTGTTGAACCAGTTTCTGTCCTCTCCTCTTCCACTACATACACAAAATTTTTACAGATTAACTTGAGAATCAAATACACAGACAAACCCTGAACTAACTTTTATATCTAGCTGAAACAGTCAATGAGCTAATAAAGTACTGAGGGCAGCAAAAGAAACTCATCAGCTGAAAGCAACTTGATCACAGAGTCATGCTTCCACTGGATGTAAGATAAAAAAGGGGGGAGAACACTATTAGTCACATTGCATTTAGTTATGAAAAAACAGTGTATAAAAAAGGAACCATGTTCAAACATGGAGCTTTGGAAAACTTACAGACTGGAAAATTCATATCTGTTCTTCTTCCTACTGTGCAATGGCTTCAGAATTGGAAGCATTTTGAAAAGAGACAGAATGGAAAATAAATTAAAGCCAAACCATCCAAATACAACAGGAAAGAAGTTCAAGTACAGGATTTCTCTTAGTATCAGGGATACTGGTATATAAAGGAATTATTTTGTGACCAGTTACAAAATTCCAAAATAAATTTTCATTATGTCACAAAAACTGAGAAATTAGTTTATTTTAGATAAAGCCACAAGATTCCTTTTAGCTAGGAATTGTTAACCCCATTCTATCAATTATTTCAGGAATGGCTAGAGTGAAAGGATAGTTTAGCAGATCTATCCAGTGTTGGACTCAGTGTTGCTGAGCCTAAATTACAGATTACTTTTTCCTGGGATGAATCATAGATGCCCAGTTTGGTGATTGTTCCTTTTCTTATAATGTGCAGGTTAAATCCCTTGTTTCATCTCAGATGGTTTTTCACACCTGTATAATCTTTGCTAAAAGAGCAAGAACAAAGCTTGCTGCTTTTTGGAGACTAAAAAAGGTTCCCTATATAATACCATGGTTTCCATGAAAAGAAAATTCAGGAACGAGTCACATATTTGAACTGTGGTCATCTTCAGTAAGTATACAGTTGTACAAGTATCCCCTTACATGCAACAAAGTCATCCTAGGGGCCTATTCAGGTGCTTCTGCCCAAAATTGAAGATTACAAAACAGAACTAGCTCTAGGTCCTTCTTGTCTAAATATCTTTACTAGCAATAATTATTGACTTTAAAAACTGAACAAATCTAGGGCCTCAGTGAAATGTTGATGTAACCATAATGCTGAAGGAAGAGACTATGCAAGTGTCTTGCTCCATCTTTGGGATCTGTAACAGGTATGCTATAAGGGGAGGTACCACTGTGGAGAACAATAATTTGTCTTTCCCTCATCTTTAATAAGTATACGAAGTAATCCTTTTACTGTGCTGGTTTCTCCAAATCCTTCCTGAGGTACACAGATGGAATTGAGTTGGATAATTTTAGAATACCGTCATCCATAGCTGTTTTATTTATGTAATGGGTTACATAAATACATATTTATATGTAACGGGTTTATTTTGACTCCTAGAGAGCTTTCATACTATTACAGTCTGCTAAAAACTAAGACACAAACCAAAACAAATAAAAAAAGAAAAAAACCACAACTTGTTTAAAATGGGAAAAAAGAGAACACAACAACAATATCAGAAGCTCAGTTGTGGGCATGCTTTGAGTACTGTAAAACTCAAATAGATTTTTAAGTTTGTGTTAGTAGGAGTAATGCGATTGCACAGCCAGTAAGTTTCGTTTGCATTTGAACCACTATGACTGAAGTTATCTGATGGCTCACTTGTAGCACCAAATTACTCTGCAGTATTAGAGCCTTTTGTTATTTCTATAAAAATGCTACTTGAACTAAAATTCTCTTAAAAATTTAAAAAGATAATCTGGCTGGCAGATTTTGAAAGAGTACAATGACATTATGGCTGTTAGTTATCTTTGAGAGACCTCATTCAGAAAGTTTCTCCAAATGAATTGAAAAAGTGATCTGAGAAATAAATGAGGGTAGTTATCTGAGACTCAGACTCTTTGTCATTAAAATTAAGTTAAAACATTTAGTTTCACTAGGACACTAAAGTCATTGAGTATACTTTATATCTTACTAGAAGTGACTTAGAAAGAATAGCCAACACATAGTAAAAAACAGAAAAGTGTTTTATTGTTTTTAAAAGCTACAGTATAAAAAGCTGTACAGACTTACATGTGTGCAAAAGTTGATCTATTTTTTCCCCAGAAAAAATATGGTAAATTATTAATATTTAGACAACTGAAATGGTACCCAAAATATTTAATCCCATTAAACTCCCTTATAAAAAAGTTACACTTTACAGTTTTAAAATAAATTAATGAGTTTATCACATTTTTTCAAGTAAAACCAGTAATTTCTAACTTCATTCCTTACTCTCTTGTCTATTTAGTATGACTGATTCTGAAAAAAACACAGCTAAGAAACTGGTGGGAAAAGGGAGGAAGATTTGTTTTTTTCACTTAGAAGGTGTTGAATTCAAAGGCCAGTGAAGTCAATAGAAGTCTTTCCATTACCTACAGTGAGCTTTCGATCATGCTACAACTATATATTTCAAAAGAGAGCTCTCTCTCATCCTTTAAGATTTTTCTCTCCTTCAGACATCATACATTCGCTTCTCTTTATGCCTTTTTTTTGATATTTCTTTCAGAAAATCCTGCCCTGCTTTTCTTCCTATATTACAGAAGATTGTACACAAGACCCATCTCATATAATTGCACAAGGCAGCAGAGGACTCAGAGAAGTAAACAAAAGAATTCCATTCACAGCAAGAGGCAGACTTCACATCTTTTTGGGGGAGACCAAAGGACCCTCTATACTTTGTTGTTCACAAGAGATACAAAACATTTTCTTCTCCTGAATACCATCTCTTATGTTTATATCCTAAACCAGATGTTTATATATGGAAGCGACATTTGTGAATTCCACCAGACTGAGCTACTCTACTTTGTCTAAAATACTTGTATTACCATTTACAAAGACAGTGTTACTATCTAGGATAATTACATAAAAAGTAGGAGATGTGAATCTTCTTCATGTTTTTTGTTGTTTTTAATTTTATATCAGTGAGTGCTTTAATGTAACATGACATGCATCAGCAGAGATTGAAAGTATATCTTCCCAGACAGATGGCTGGCAAATTTTCTTGAAGGGTGGTGTTTCTTACAGAATAGAAAGAACCGAGCACAAGTTTTTATCATGAGAGAGCATGTTTTAACTCCTCAGATACCACCGATAGAAATAAAAGCACTCTCTTGTGCTGGTTTTGGTTGTGATAGAGTTAATTTTCTTCATAGGAGCTAGTGTGGGCTGTGTTTTGGATTGTGCTGAAAACGGTGCTAATAACACAGGGATGTTTTCCTTATTGCTGAGCAGTGCTTACACAAAGTCAAAGCCTCTTCTGCTTCTCACACCAACCCACCATTGAGCAGGCTGGGGGTGCACAAGAAGCTGGGAGGTGACACTGCTGAGACAGCTGACCCCAGCTGACCAAAGGGATATGCCATACCATGTGACATCATGCTCAGCATATAAAGCTGGGGGAAGATGAAGGAAGAGGGGGACATTGGGAAGGATGGTGTTTGTCTTCCCAAGTAACCATTACATGTGATGGAGCCCTGCTTTCCTGGAGATGGCTGAACACCTGCCTGCCCATGGGAAGCAGTGAGTGAATTCTTTATTTTATTTTACTTGCATGCACAACTTTGGCTTAACCTATTAAACAGTCTTTATCTCGAGCCACAAGTTTTCTCACTTTTACCATTCTGATTCTCTCCCCATCCCACTGGGCGGGGAGAGAGTGACCATCTGTGTGGTGCTTACTGCTGGCTGGGGTTAAACCACACCAGTCCTTTTTAGTTCCCAATGGGGGACCTGAAGGGTTCGAGATAACAACAAGTTTGATTGGAATGTGCTATGCTGAGTTTATAGCTGTTATTGTTGTTTAGCCATTAACTGGCAAGCTCCTGTGCTTGTTGTGGGACTTGCTTGCCTTACTGTAAATCAGAGACTTGTGCTCATTATTGGCTGTTTTTTGCTTTCACTGTTTTCTGTACTGCTATACTTATCATCTTACTCTGCTGTGCCTGGGAACACTCTGATTACAGCACCTGGGCTAGCAGATGACCAGGGAATTGCTGCTATTTCTGTGCTACTGTACTGGACATGCTGGAACTTCAGTGTGAACTTGAGTCAAAGGAACTGTGACCTGTGGATGAGTCTACTCAGGAGCAGGGTGCCTCAAACTGTTTGTGGTCGTGGATGAGTCCACGCCAGAGCAGGTACATCTCAAAGCATATGTGGCTGTGGTTATGTCTGTGTCACAGCAGGTATAGCTCTGAAGGGACTGTGGCCCAGGGATAAGTCCACGCAGGAGAAGGTACACATTGAAGCATCTGTGGCTGTGGGTAAATCCATTTTGCAGCAGGTATACCTTGAAGCATCAGTAGCTGTGCATGAGGTCGTGCTGGAACACCTCAAAGCATGTGGCCATGGGTAAGCCCATGACAGAGCAGTTATACCGCTAGAGGGACTGCAGACATGGGCAAAGCCATGTTGGAGCAGGTTTACTTCTGAAGGGACTGTGGCTGTGGGTAAGGTTATGCTGGAGCAGGTGTATCTCTGAAGGTATTGTGGCCCATGGATAAGGCCATGCTGGAACAGGTGCACCTCAAAATGACTGTGGCTGTGGATAAGTCTGTGCTGCAGCAGGTATGCCCCTAGAGAGACTGTGGCTCATAGATAAGGCTCCACTTGGAGCAGGTACACTCCTAAGGGTCTGCAGCCTGTGTGGTTCACACTGTAGCAGGGGCAAGGGGGGGAGTTCATTGCAATGTTAAACCTGATGGTCTGGTCCAAATGGACCAGGGGTGGAGACTGTAATGGAAATACCTTTAAATTGTTGTAACCTATGATTTGAGTTGGATGTTATGGGAATTACTATAGCAGGAACCACCTGAACCAATGGAGGAGGAACTTACAAGAAGCAGTGCAAGTGTAGCGGTGACCCAGCCTGAGCTGGCTTTGGTGCCCAGTAACTCCACTCAATACACCACCTCTAGTTAAAGCTGGCTAAGCTATTTTAGGTGCTATTTTGTACCGCACTGAGACATTAGCAGCACAAATCTATCAGTTATTTTCATAGCCTTCCTGTTCACCCTTTACATAGCACACTCTTAGAGAAAGGAAAATTTATGAAAATAGAGTATTTTTCAGAAGTCTGTGTGCAAGTCAACTCCAGATCTGTGACAGCTGTGAAAGATGTCGTATTTAACTAGGACATTTTGTGACCATAATGACTAATGAGAGTGCACAGCACTATTATAGCTTGAACTAATTTATCTTTCAGAGCCAAAATATGCCCATTAATTTCTCTAACACAGTAATTTGTTTCTTTCTAGCTAGGATAGTCTTATAAAAGTTATTACCTCTTTCTACCAACTTGCCAAATCATTAAACTACATTTATTTATGTCAGAATAGAAGCTATTATGCTAATTTTAAATGTAAAAATCTAATCATTAATTTTTGTATCAGTTGTGTCCACAATTTTACTATGTAGATAAGGTTTTGGAGTGACTGCATGAACTGCAGTGTAGGAGTAAGGGAAAAGAAACAAACATTGGATGAGACTGTCCAGGCACACTTAGATGTGTTTCTTACCCTACAAAGTGAACTAAGCATCTATGTGCTTTTGAAGATCTAGTTCTCAACAGACTGTTAAAGAGAATAATAATAAT
>NW_010106761.1:0-461 GCF_000699245.1 Pterocles gutturalis | reverse complement strand
ATAAAACAATAATGGGGTGACACAATGTAGTCAAAATCCCTGTTGCAGTCGATCCCAAGAGTGCATCCCACCAATGATGACTAGCATCTTGTTTTATTCTCTTTCCATACCATTACGCAATTCTGTTTAGTTACACATTTCTACATCCTGTTATTCTCTTTCCACACAATATTTGGTAATGAGAGCAGCTCTTCTCCATTTCTCTTAACACGAATCATAACCTAATATACCACAAGCGTTTCACTGAGGATTTGCTAGATGCCCTTGAGCCTTGCAGCAGCCCTTCCTGCTCTGATTTCCAGGCAGTTCCCCAAGTGACAAAACCTGCAGCTGCAGCAGGCTAAAGTACTTGCAGCAGCAGGAGTGCGTGTGGTTTAGCACTGATGCAGCAGGGCAGCGACAGAAGCATCTGCACTGCTTTGGGCCAGGATAGCTTTTTGGGGATCATGGAGCTTCCTGGG
>NW_010106760.1:0-6515 GCF_000699245.1 Pterocles gutturalis | reverse complement strand
CAGCCAAGGGCTAACCCATCACAGTTACTAGAAATGCTACTACTATTTTGCTGGCATTACTTGAATCATGAATGAAACAAAGTATTATTAAAATTAAATTATGTCCTTTAAAGTAAGTTCACCTGACCTCAAAAGAACTGATGCAAAGCAGAGGTGCAGCTAGGGACAAAATTTGAGAAGCCAGTCTTGACTTTTTAATCCATATGAGACACACGGTTCCGGTCCATTGAGGGAAGAGAAAGAGAAGAGAGGGGTTACTTGGGGACATATGGAAAGGATATAAGCAAGCAAAAGGCTTTGAGATCTTTCTGCAAAACTATTCTAAGAATCATTGCAAAGAGATGAAGTAAAACAAATCTTCTCAGCTATTCTGGAATCACAGTACGTAGGCCAAATGCTGATATTTACGCTTGATGAGGGAGACAGAGGTTTGCTGTATGTCCTGCTCTAGTAACAATGCTGCAATACTTAGCTTTTACTGTAAGTAATTTACAACATTTAAATAATAACCATTAACAGACTAAATGCTTCTTTCCTGCATTCCTTTTCACATATTATTCTTAACTAGATCAAATCAAAAGAGAATAAAAGAGAAACACTTAGAAAGCACAGATGCTGGAAAAGTCAGATGACCAGAATACTTGCATGTTCTAGGAGACAGAAGAAGAGAGTTTTTACCCACAATATATAGTATTTCCACATTAAGATCTTGACTAGAATAGATGAGTTCAAACCTGACAGTAATCTGAGTTCCATCTACTACTGTTCAGAGTCGCTGAAAAATGTGAAACCAGCACTATTGAAATAAGTATTTGCAAAAATAAGACTAATGGTCCCCATAGATACTATCAGAAGTGACTTGAGTTTAGCTGACCTTGCCCATGCCTGGGGGATAAATTAGATGAGTTTTCAGGATGCCCTCCAGCCTGGGACTCTCATATCCTTCATAAGAGCTCAATACATTGCTTAACTGATTACATTCTTCGTTTCCCAAAGTGACATAAGCAACTGATAACAGGCATTGCTAGAAGTATTTCTCCTTCCTTTTGACACTGCATAACAGCATGTATGGGTTTACAGACAGGCTTTTAAGCAACAACCACAATTCATTTTCTGAAAGCTACATTAGACAAGAGTTAACATGTTCTAGAGCTATACATACTATGAGTGCAGACCATTCCATCTGCACCAAATTCAGTAAAATGAAATCTAATTCTTAGGTTGTTTTTTTTTCTTTTTAAATGAAGTAATAAAATATTGTAACAACTGAATCTGCACATTTTATACATGCTGAGGAGACAGACCACTGATGTATAATCACTTGAGTTGTCTCTGATATTAACATGGGGTAAATGTGAAATTATTGAAATTTGCAGTATCTGTGAATTACTTAGGAGAACAAGTTATTTGTCCCATCTCATTATATAAACACAGCAAATGAGTATTTTAGGAGACACGATAGTTGAAGGTAAAATATAAATGCTGAATGAAAACACCTTGCCAACTTTTGTAACACTGAAAAGAATACTTCACAGAACTTTCTGCACAAGACAATAAAACAAAATATACTTTGCTAAAGAGAAATATTACAGTATAATAGCCATCGTTTCTACTGTGGGAAAATCAACGGACTGATTAATAACTTATTATATGGCCAAGCAGAATTTCAAATTTGTTTATGTAGTCATCCTTTGGGGCCTTAAAACTACATATTTGCATTCATCTGTTTGTTTCTACTTGTTTCAGTGAAACATTTTTGGAGCCAGTGACAATAGTCCCTTTCTCAGTCCATTTCTGTGTTTTGCCATCTGCTGACACCTCATATTCTCAATTGTGTAAAGCTCTTGTGAGCCTCCTCAAGACAACTTTGTAAACAAACAAATTACACTGTGCTCTGTGCTTTTATCAGGTATGCTATGTGACAGTTTAGATGATCAAGCCCTACAAGGGAAAACAGCCTGCAGTGTTTTGCAGTATTGTAAAATGAGAGAAACAATATAATTAGGTTAAAAACAGTCTAAAGCATTACCCACAGCATTGTGTAGGAAAACTTCATAAGCTTTAGTGGTATGATATTTGAAGATAATCCTGTATACATAAGTTATAACAGACACACTTTCACATTTCAGGATAAAAAAAAAAAAAATCACAAAGTTCAAATTTAATCCGCATTAACTTGGTCCAAAGACTAGTTAGAGATGTAATTTCACATGTAAGAAAATCTAGGTCTAGGGTTTTTTTCCATCTAAGAAATCCTACCTAGGTAAAAAATGCAGAATTTATTTTTACTTATGCCTAATTTAGGAAAAACAATATAGTGTTAGGAAATATAGCACCACAGTGAACAGTTCAAATAAAGTGAAAAATTTAATACTGTAGCTACTGCATACTCAAAATATTTTGCACACTCACTGTACTATACTATAGCTGAATTGCAAATAGACCTGAGGAATTTTTTCTCAGTTTTGACAGAAAAAAAATTGAATTCTAAATCAGTTTTCCCAGGGACATTGTCATTCCCTAAATACTCAGGCTCACTTTTGGGGACTCCTTGATGTGTGAGGAAAGCCATGGCCCTTCACATCAAACAAAAGATGAAAACCCAAAGCCTTCAGATCTCAGGATTAGTAATCAGTGCAACATGAGTGGGAATACTCTGGCTGGAACAACAGTAGATCAATTGTCAGTGTGGGGCTAGGTTTCTTCCAGCTGGGGCTGCCCATTATCTCAGGTAACAGCAGCCAACATACAACTGCTGTAACACACAAGCTAAATGCTAAGGCCAACAAGCAGCAAACTACTGCTGGAAAGTGTGTTCAGTATTGAGTGTGTAGGACTATTAAGACTACACATGAGCAAAAGCATTTATATACCATTGATCAAAAGGTATGTGTCCACAGCATTGTAAAACTAAATTAGCTTAGACTTCTGTTTTAGACATTTTTCCATATAAATAGTACAAAAAGTTACAACAATAAAAGACCAAATCTAATAAAAATTTTGCAAATTAGGCAAGCTACTCTTTATTATTTCACGCAAGTATGTCCAAACTTGCTATAATTCTTAGGGTGAATGTAAAGAGTAACATCATCTCAACATTAAGCTTACTAACTTCTTCATGGCACTTAGCTTAGTTTAGGTTAATATCAGGATTGATTCAAGTCTGTCACCATGTTTTCTATGCTATTAAATCCTTCCTCAGAGAAAACTGTTGAATTCCTTGTCTATAATTTGCTCTCTAAGAAGGAACAACTATAAAGTCATAGCATCAACAGTTGATTTACATGTTGAATATTCTTATGAATCATGTATTTGACAATTATTTTAATAAACAAAACATATCAACAATGGTTTTTTTATTAGCTTCAATAGCAAATATTTTTAATCAAAATGAGTCTTTTCATTATGCCCAGTCCTCTGGACTGAAAATGTCCTGAAAACAAGAGCTATACAAAATTTTAGGTGGGCATCACCTAAATATTTCACTAAGATCTTTTCTTAGGAGGAGTACTTACTCTCTCAAACCAGATTGAAAATCATTATAACAACAGCAGTGAAATATTGAAAAGCAAGAAAGACAGCCTCATTCTAGAAAGAAACCAAGCTAAATTTTCTGATTGTGATAAAAACAATTGTCCATCTTATACAGTAATATTTCACTTACTCTCTACACATGTTGAAAATATTTCCAATGTGCTGCAGCTAGGTGATATAAAGTACTCACAGGTAATAGCAGAAACTGAACATCATCGCAAATTGTTGATAAATTTAATGTTTTATGCACTTTCATCTGAGCTTTGATTGCTAGTACCCTACTAAATGTAATATACACACAATCACAGAATGTTTGAGGTTAGAAGGGACCTCTGGAGGTGCTCTAGTCCATCCCTCCTGCTCAAGCAGGGCCACCTAGACCAGACTGCTCAGGACTATGTCTACACAGTCTTTGAATATCTCCAAGGATGGAGACTCCACAACCTCTCTGGGAAACCTGTGCAAGTGCTTAGTCACCCTCACAGTAAAAAAGTGTTTCCTGACCTTCAGAGGGAACCTCCTTTATTTCACTTTGTGCCCATTGCCTCTGGTTCTGTCACAAGGCGCCACTGCAAAAAGCCTGGCTGCATCCACTGTGTACCCTCCCTTCAGGTATTTATATACGTTAATAAGATCCCCTCTGAGCCTTGCCTTCTCCAGGCTAAACAGCCCAGTTCTCTCAGCCTTTCCTCATATGTGAGCTGCTCCAATCACTTCAGTCCTCTTTGTGGCCCTTCTCTGGACTCTCTCCAGTATGTCCATGTCTTTCCTGTACTGAGGAGCCCAGAACTGGACACAGACCTCCAGGTGCGGCCTTACCAGCGCTGAGTAGAGGGGAAAGATCACCCCCCTCGACCTGCTGGCAACACTTTGCCTGGTGCTAGTTACTGGCCTCCAACTAGACTTTGTGCCACTGGCCATCACCCTCTGGCCCTGGTCATTCAGACAGTTTTTAATCCACCTCACTCTGCTCATCCATCCTGAACATCAACAGCTTGTCTCTAAGAATCTTATGGGAGGCAGTGTCAAAGGTCTTAGTGAAGTCCAGGCAGCCAACGTCCACTGCTTTCCCCTTGTCTACCAAACTAGCCATTTCATCACAGAAATTGATCGTGTGATTCAAAATTACAGTGCAACTAGAACTTAAGGGAGACACCTTAGGGTGCCCAGAGGGAAAATATATGTTAACATACATATCAAGGCTCCTCAACCTAATGAGCAATATAGAAGAAAATTTAAAGTATATTAAAAGCCTCCCTTTTTTAGTATCATCTTGGTTTACTGGAATGCTTCCTGACGTTTCCTACTATACTTGCAACTCTGCAAGTTTATTTGCTCCAAGTTTCCTTTTTTAATACAAATAAGCCAAACATTTCAGACCTCTGGGAATGCACTTAAGGGAGAATGCCTTTACTTTCTCCTGCTTCTCAACCACATTAAAACATTAGTGAGTCACTGGGAAGCTCAGATGTTCCCACACTTTTCAGCAGGGATTGAAGGGTGAAACTGAAAGGTGTCATGAAAAAAAAAAATAAAAACTGTCCCAAACTTAACAAAATCATAATCTTTTGAAAAATTATTTCTTCTATGAACTTTTTTTCTTCAGTCTTTATCTTAGGGAATATATTTACCAACAAGTTTTATACTTGTGCTGGCAGAATATTTTCCAGTGATTGTGGCTCTTCAAGTGTCCAGGATCTGGGCTCTGAAGGGACATCCTGGGTTTCTTGCAGAATGGGAAAAGAGATTGCCAAGCTCCCAAGACAACAGGGATTGGACATGGTTGGTAATAGCAGCAGAGGAAATAGATCTGTGCAGGAGAGTAAGGAAGATAAAAGAATCACGTATCTTCTGAGGAAAAGAAATAGGTTCTTGAACAATACTAGGAACTGATGTAAACAGATTTGGGGGATTTGTAAGAGCAACAAAGCAGAAAGGAAAAGACAGGGAAGAAGACTTCAAGAACCAGTAGGGGAAATTTGACCTAGGTTCAAATGGATATTAAGCACAGAAGAGAAGCAGGTAGGTGTAACAGTCAGGTTAGGAGACAGTTGAATGTTAGAGGAAAGGCTGACAAGGACAAAAGAGCACCATTATGTGGGAACAGGATTTTCTGCATACAGGGACTGGAAAGAGAAGCCTAAAGAGGAAAACAGTCTTTGCAAGATGAAGACAATGGAATGGTTGTGAAGAAACCAGCATGGGAAGGAGACGGGAAGGCAGAAAGCTCCAGGTCTATCAAAAATAAGAGTTCAGCTTGTAGTGAATGCTATCAGCAAGTATTTCATGCTCTCCGACAAAGCAGGTGTCATCCATTCGTGGATGCCATCCTCTTTCATACAAGGTGCTGTCAGCTAGAGCTGATACTTTCTTCATGGACTGGGCTGCTTGCATCAAAAAGCCTTGTTAACATATACAATAGTGCTTTAAAAACATTGTTGATTTCATTTTGTGTGTGCAATTCAGCTTAACAACATGTTTGCACAAATCTTCCAGAGGACTACCACTTTCTTTTGCTCCCAAAAGGGACACTGCTCATTAAATTAGCAGCTGTTAAATAGTTTATTCTGTTATTCAATGTCTTTCCTAAGTCTTATTTACTATGCACTGTTTGATTCCACTTTGAAGGAAGACCTACTGAGTTATTACCCTGGGGCTTTTCACTGCCTCATCATTTTAGTGTTTGAAGACTTTGACTATTAATATATCTTTACAACACATTCTAAATGAGGAAGCACTCTTTTTCACACACTAATCTCATTTTAAAGATAGGATTCTGAGGGCTTTTAATAATTCTGGGTGCCCATTTGGAGCGAAATTGCTATTTACATATCATACATTCCAAGCACAGATTAAATAGATTTTTATCTTGCAACTTGAGCATTCAGCCTTTGGCAATTAAGTATTTAGAATCTCAAATCGGTCATCCCAATTGTTCAATTCCTGGACTGTGGTTTCAGGACTCTACCTGCTCCAGGATC
>NW_010106759.1:352-3687 GCF_000699245.1 Pterocles gutturalis | reverse complement strand
CCTGTGTCGCCGCCAGCCCCCGCGCCGTGTCCCCGCGTCACCCGGTGCCGGCCCAGAGCCGTTATTTCGCCCGCCCGCGCAGCTCCCCGGCACCCTGCAGCCCCGGGCCCCAGAGCTGTTCCACGGTGGTCGGTGTCATTGTCCCCTTGTGTTCATCACTGAGCCGGCCCCTTCCCTGCCGGTACCCCCACGCCGAGCCCGGCGTGCGATGCCTCTCTGGCTCACCAGGTCCATGCAATCGGGAGTGCTCCATGTGCTTTGCATGTGACTCACCTGCCTGCATAGGTCAGGCTGCTGTTCGCTTCTGTCACACTGCTCTGAGCTAGTAACACATGTTTGGCTCGTGATCCTCCCTGTCCTGCAGGTTCTGGTTTGCAGAAGTGCTGCCACGTCAGTAGTTCCCCATCCTGCAGCTGCAGGGTCACCGGTACCTGCCTACGCGCAGGACCATGTGTTTGACACCACTGAACTAACTGCTCTGTGCTTCCTCTGACCACGTTTCCCATTTGTCACTCTCCTTGCAAGGTGGACCTGTGCTCTGCAGCCTTCCCCGGCCAAACGGCACCACAACCCAGAGAGCAAGGATGTGACTCTGTTACCATCCAAGTGCAAGGGATGGAGCCAGGAGAGAGCAGAGGTGCCCTCCTCCTGCATGAGGAGCTTCCCAGTAGCTGTCACGACCTGCAGCTGGTTCATCTGACCCACAGACACGGGCTTGCGCAGGAGAAATGGGCATCAGAGGTCCCGAAAACCAGGGACTGTGTCATCTCCCTCTTCCCTTTGCAGGTTATCGTAGTGCTAGGAAACCCAGTCATGGCCACCAAAGCAGCAAGGAGCCCGAGAGTGACCGACCAGCAGTGAGCTGGCAGGGCAGAGCCCATCAGAGTGCGCTGCAGGCTGGCAGGGTCTGCCCAGCGCTCAGCAGTGTGGCACAGAGGAGGCTGCACGAAGCAAGGAGAGCCCAGAGTGCTTAAAGCCTCAGCACTGAACAGGGGTCTCGTAACCAGACTCATACCACCAATAAAAACTCTTAACCAGACACACCCAGCACTAAGAACTGTGTGCTGGGTGCAGGACAGTGGATGCTGAGGGAAAGCCAGCTTGGCGCTGCCAGGTTGGGTTATTCACGTGCTGGGAGCAACTCTGGGTCCTGCTGGGCACAGGCTGTCCTGCACTTGCTCTGTGCCTCATGGCCCGCACCAGCCGTTGCCGAGTTTTGCTGATGGGGAACGCTGAGTTCGAGAGTGGCCCTGGAGAAGGCTGTTGGGCAGACTGGAGTGGCCAGCTGTGGCCAGACTGGAGCGGCCAGCCATGGCCGGGCTGTGCTGGGAGCAGCCCAGAGCCCCTGCAGAAGCTGCAGTGCCCGGGGACACAGCATGGCTAGAGGCAGAGAGGTGTGGATGACATTATCCTGTCCGTGAGGACTGTCAGGAGAAAGTCAGGCAAGGCTGTGCGTACACCACTGTGCTTGCTGTAATTCTTCCCCTTCCCTGTTAGCGCTGGGAACACCCAGCTATTTGTTCCATGGTTTTCTTGGACTGTGAAGTTGAGCTAAGTGGCCTCCAATTCTTCACTTCCTTTTTTTTCTCCTATCAAAGACAGGCACTGTGTCACTCCTTTTTCCTGTTCTCTGAAACCTCCCCCATCCTCTACCGGTTTTCAATCTCACCCTCACCTACTGTCAGTCCAGCCAATCTGATGACGTTTTCCCTGATCCAGCATGAGCGTACACCTCTGTCACTCGTGTCACTGGCGTGGGTCATGCAATCGCAGCGACCCTGCTCAGCGCAGGCGGAGGGGAAGAAGCCATTGAGCACTTGAGTCCAGTGTCCTGCTGTCCCTCCCAGTCTCAGTAGGACACCGGGCCACATGGGCTGCTCAGCATCCTCCTCCTTACACCTTCCTCTTTGAAGGTTTTCTTGCAATCCTTCGTGTTTCTTGCTAGTTACAATTCATCTCATACTTTGGCTTGTTAGTTTTTTCTCTTCCTCCTAGTTTTTCCACCTAGTTGCTACTTTCATACCCTTCCTTCTGAACTTTCAGGTCATTTTCTGAACTACGAGCCCCCTCTTCCCCCCGTGCTGGGATAGTTCCTGTTGTGCCCCATTGCTTCATTAAAGCCTTGCCAAGCTTTCTGAATGTGTTTTGTTGGACCTGATCTCCAGCTCTCTGAATGGCACTTTGAAGTTGCTCCACTTCGACGCCCCTGAGCACCTCCTCTCTTTTATCCAGAGTCAGGTGTGGGAGACCCTGCCCTGGGTCTGCTGCCCTCCCCAGCCCAAGCCCGTGTGGCAGCCGTGCCCTGGTGCGGGCACCCCCGAGGACACCTGACTGTGGGGGACACACAGGAGGCTCCTTCTGGGAGGGGGTCAGGACAGTCCTGACCCTGTGGCAAGATGGTTTTATCCCCCTCGTTTTGCAGGTGCCCTGCCCTCAGGAGGCCAGAGCCTGTCCATGTCTGGGGTATGCCCAGCAACATCCTCTTCTGTGTTTGCCCTTTCGGGACAAGCTGCACCCCCGATTCACAGCCCAGTCCTCCAGGTGTGCTGTGCCAGTCAGATCATCCTTTCAGGCATCTACAAAGAGCTCCCACTGCAGATGTTCTTTCCCTGCGGCACTCGCGTAACTGCACCAGTGCGTGGGGCAAGGACCACGCTGTCCCTGGGTGTGACAGGCACCCACTGGATGCCCACCTCCCAGGGCACGGTGTGGGCTCTGGTCATGGGCTGCGGCTCACAGTGCCCGCTCCGAGCCCAACCTTGCTCAGCAGCTGCTGTCAGAGATGTGAAAGCTGCAGGGTGGGAAGGCCACCCTGCCTGGGGAAGGGGTGGCAGGGATAAGGCCAAGGCTACACCTCCTCCCCAGCCTCAGGACAGCGTGGGACACGTCCTTTGGTGGGTCTGGAAGCCAAGACCTCTCCCGTGGTATGTGGACGGCATGGCAGAGCGGAGCCAGCCATGTTTTTTCCTCCCTGAGAGGTTGCACCCTCCCCGCCTCTGCCAGGGCACAGTCGCCTGCTGGCTGTCCTCCCGCAGCTCCCGGACCAGCACGACACTGACTCATGGAAATGGCTCTGGGGCGGGGATGACCCTGTTCCCTGCCTTGTCCCCAGCACGGGCCGTGCCTCCGCGCCCCCTAGCCCCGTGCGGGATGGCGCGCAGCGGGTGGATGGGGCTTCTGGCAGAGCCCTGAGCTGGGGGGACGCAGCTGCCGGGGACACGGGCCAGAGCCCCAGGGAACCGCCCAGAGCCCCAAAGGTCCTTCTGCAGACCCTGCAGGGGAAGCCCCATCCTGGGCACCCTGGGCTGTGGGGCACAGCATCGGGGATTGGTGCC
>NW_010106759.1:0-227 GCF_000699245.1 Pterocles gutturalis | reverse complement strand
CAGACCTCATTAGAACGTGAAGATCCAGGTACCTGAGACTCCCCTCGAATGAAGACCCCCACTTACCCAGCACGCATAGTAAAAATAAAAACCACTGTACACCTTTAAATCTAGTGGGAAAAGAACTGACCAGCTGTAATTAAGAAGAGATCAGAATTAACCCATTACAGTGAGAGGGATGGGGCAAAGCGGGCACAGCCAGCACCGCGCCCGGGGTGACCGCGCCC
>NW_010106758.1:0-6324 GCF_000699245.1 Pterocles gutturalis | reverse complement strand
ACGCCATTGCGGGCCCTCCCCGCACCCCCTCAGCCTTTGCTCCCCTCCTCCCCGGGCCTTCACTGAACCCCTGCGTCCCCTCTCCTCACCTCCCCCCGTTTCTGGGCGCTTCCTCGAGTCCCTCACCGAGCTGTGCTGCCAGCTTCCCCCTTTCCAGGCGGTGCCCATCCATCTCGGCCCCTCTCAGGCTGCTCCCCCTCCTCTGCCTGTGCAGAGCCGGGTTATGCTGCTGGGAGCTGGAGGGATTTGCTTTCCTTGGTCCCTGTGGTACTCAGAGAATGATTTCTAGCACAATTCCCGTGTTCCTGCTCGCCGGCATGCAGGGGTTTCTTTTAGCAGTCGGGCACTCCGAGCTGGTGGGTGAATTCCAGGATCTCCTCATGTGTCTCCAGGGGAGCCGTCAGGATGTGATGCTCTCTGGGTGATACTCTCTGCCTCTATTTTTCCTGCTGTATCACTGAGGGTGACAGGAGAGGTGTGGAGACCTGTTTGGCTCAGTCCTGAGCACCCAGGAGAACGGCTGACCAGAGGGCCTGGGGACACTTCTGAGGTCTGATAAACCTTAGGCATTTTTGGTGAGAAAAATCAGCCTTCTAGCAGTTTAAGAAGTGTTTGAGCAAAACCATAGTTGCCGTAACAGTTCTTTGTATGTCTCTTGCCTTCTCTTTTGATGAGGCTGAAATTTACTACAGATACTGCTGCTTTTTTCCAGGCAGCTTCCCAGGAAGCAGCAAGAGTCAGTCCATATGTCTGCGACACCCAAGAGAGCACTTGTTTTAACTCTGTTTGGTTATTTATGCCTGGTTTTAAAGGCCTCAACTTCCTTCTCCTCTACACCAGCATAGAAATTAAAGCTATTAATTAATCCTGTAGGCTCACTCTCCTTCTGCTCAAGCATGTCATCGTAGGGGGTTAAAACAAATGCATTGCTGCCTCTGCTTTCCTGACGTGCTGGTGTGCTCAGTTCACAGGTTAGTTACCTACATCTTTGTCTACGAAGACCTGATATCCTTGACCTGCGGTGCCATTATCATCTGGTATTTTGCCGGCAGCTTTGAGAAGAACGTTGGCACTGTGAAGCACTGCTTCCTCACTGTCGCCTTTGCCATCCTCTCCGCTCTCCTGTTCCTCTTGCTCGAGACCATTGTCTCGAGGGTGTCAGAGGTGGAAGATGCCAAAGGCTTCATGCCTGTAGCTTTTGCTACGTTGGGTGTGTCCACCACCCGCTCACGGATGAAGAGGACTCTGGTTTTTGGGGTCAGAGTTCCAGTGGTGCTGGTGCCATGGTTTATGCTCTGTGTAGCATGGTTTATTCCCCACTCTTCTCTCCTGAGTAACCTGTGTGGGCTCCTGGCTGGGGAAGCCTGTATCCTTTCCACGTGTGGAGCCCCGAACGAGAGCGGGATCTGGGAAGCAGGAGGGGGAGGACATGCTGTGGTTCCCATTGCCGAGATGCACTGGCTTTATGGTGGTTCTTGGGCTCTGGCATTGCGTTAAACTCTCACTGGATTTGCTGGTCCTCATCACACCCAGTTCTGCTTTTGTTTTTCACCTCGTGCCTCTGCTTCCCCTGTGGCTTTAGTCAGAGAACATGGACCTGAGAAGGGCGATGGTCTGTGAAGACGGTGCTGGGTAGAACTGGGAGAATTCTCCAGTTTGTAGCCAGAGGGGGGATTGAGTGTGTCTGTGTTAGAAATGAGTGCGTTTTGTCTGCAGTCCTCCCTAACATGTTGCTGACTTCAGATGGCCTTGGCTACTGTTCCTGCTTGGATTTTCCAGAGTCGGTGGGCTCTAAGCTGGACCGGGTGTTCCCTTTCAGCCTGCTGAGGAGAATACCAGGGCTGCAGTACATCCCGGGGTCCCTAGCAGAGAGAAGAGCCTTCGAAAACAGCAAGTAAGTACAGGGGTTCCTGTGAAAGGTTTTATGATACAGGGAAATTTGGAGGTGTAAGTGGAGGCATTAAATTGTCTTTAGAAGCTGTATTGTGCTCATTGTGTTCTGTCCTGGGTGTTAAGGAGAACATGCTGACCCGTTGATGTGACACTGTGTCGTGACTGACACGTTATCCACATTAACTCAGCCGGGTCTTTCAGGGAAAGCTGAATTGGGGTGAAAGACAAGGGCAGTGTGTACACACGTGAAGGTATTGCGGCTCGGCTGACATGAAAGTTTGGTTGTGTGGTTCTGCCCTGACATTGAGACTGCATTTCTTCTTGGCTGTATGACTCCCTGGGGTGTGATCTTTATCTTTCGTTGCCCCACCTCTCCTCCCAGGAATGCTGTGAAGTGAGTTGTGTTCAAATCTGTGCAGGAGCTGAACGTTAGACATTAAAGGTGTCACTTACGAAGTTCAATGTAGATCTTTTAATGCGTGTTTTCAGCCTCAAGGTGAGATTGCTTTACCGAAAAGAGACCTTGGGCCCTGTGTCTGGTGTTCAGGAATGGTTTTACGTTTGTGTATGTCACAACCCATGAGAACTCCCTTGTACTCTAATCAGCTTGGGAATGTAGGTCAAATTTTTCCCTGTTCTAAGATGTCATTTCAGTTTCACAGGGCAAGGACAGTTTTCTGTTAAAGGTTAAATTTTACGTATTGCTCAAGCCATTAGCTCACTGTAAAGCATTCTCTGATCTGGAAGCATTCCCAAGTGTTTGCATCTACCCTTGCTCATGGGGAGACCACAAACAAACCCTTGCCTGCAGCAGGAGCGTACCCCAGATCCATCGGGGCACTCAAACCAGACACATCCAGCAGCGTTTGTGTTTTTACTCTCTCCCCTCTGTGCAAGAGCTGCTTTTGGGAGGAGGGCTCCTCTCGCTGCACGCTGAGCCTGTGTCTGCATCAGTCTAATGCTTCTGCTAAGAACTGTCGCGCACAGCATCGCAGCTCTGTCTAAACCTGCTTTCTTTAGGTGAGATGACATAAACAGAGTGTTCTGGCTCAAAGGTATTTACATAAACATTTGACTATCAAGCAGGGTGTGGGAAGGTGTTTCTAGGATCTTTCCATTTCTCCTGCTAAAATTGCTCGGTGTCTTAGACAGAAGTTCTGTATGTGCTTCTGGGGCTTAATTTTTATTATTTTGATTCTTATTCCCAAGTAAGAGCTCTTGATGGTTTGGGGTTTTTTTACATTTTCATAGAACTTCAGACATCAATTTGCCACCAGACAGGAGACATTTCTAGGAGGTCCAGGCTTTAGCATCACGTTTGTGTCCACAAACAAAAAAACCCCCCCAAAAATCCCAAACCACCCTTGCTGGGAATTTGGCAGTCATGGTCTTCATGAATATTGTCTTGATTCTCAGCTCTCATCGTAGTGCTGTGCGTGGGCTGAGCAGAACTCCTGAAGTCCCCGAGGCTTTGGCTCCGAGGCAGATTGCTTCTCTCTCACTACGTTTTGGTGGGATGAGTCATGCCTTCTGTTGGCAAAGGCTGTTTCTAGACCTTGCTTCTGAATGATTAATTTTACTTGTAACTCTTTCCTCCTTCCCTTTTCGTTCTCTTACTCACACCAAAGGCCTTGATGGTTTCTTGAGAAATAACACTTGGCAGCTGCGGCTTCTCCTGATTAGTAACTTAGCAGGTGCGTTGTTCAGTGGAGGGCAGGGAGGATGCGTACGGACATCTTAAAGCCCATTCCAGTTTGCCTTGTGTATTCCTCGCACAAAGAGACTCCAGGCCAAGAAGTGTGCTCGCTCAGTGGGTGTGGAATCGGTGTGGCTTGGGAGTGGAAACATCTGTCCTGGGAGGCCACTAAACCTATTTTTACTCAAGTGCTGCTTATAATAAGAGCTTCTCTTGTTGTAGTGAATCTCTGATGGATCGCAGTGACCTTTCTGAGCACTGGTCAGGAGGAAATCTACCCCCAGGGCACTTCCAGCGCTAATTCGGCAATGCCAGTTCTGAACACAGTCTAACCTTCTGTTTTCTTCCTGCCCAGGATTAACCCTGCACCAGGCACCTACCCCACCCAAAGCTACTCCTGCTCCTCGCCTCCAGCTCCTCCTGCTTTCCAGGTGCAGCACCCCGCTGCTCCGAACCAGGGCTTTCAGCACAGCTACGCTCCGGGATATGGCCATGCTCTGGGACACGAGGGGTCTCTGCACAGCCACACTGCAGGACACAGCCTCACTTCTTCCCCCTGCAAAGCCAGAGGTGCCTTCGGAGAGCGTTACGTGCAGGCCCACGCTGGAGCCTCGCCTGGACAGTGCTGCCAGCTGGGCAAGTTCTCTCCCCCGCAGCGTGTGTTCTCAACTGATCCACAGACACCTGCGGGTGTGGGTCCCCTGGCTGGGCTTCAGCAAGCGCCAGGGTATCTAGCAGCCACAGTGCCTCCTGTTTCCGTGGAATTGTCACGAGTCCAGGTGTACTGATCCTCCAGAAAGCAGCATTTCCCCAGGGCTGGTGGCAAACCCAGAGCTCCTTGCCCAGGGAAGTTGCTGGGAGGGAGGGAAGGGGTTGGGATGAGGTATTTGCAAACGTGTCTAAGGCTGAGAAGAGGAATTAAATTTGTAGGAGAGGGAGGTAAAAATAATCAGCTCGTTGAGCTTTGGCATTTGCGTAGCTAAGCTCACAGCAGTGTTCCCAATTGTTGCAATAGCAGGTCATTTCCTTGGAGGGGAGACAGAGAATCAAAGTTCATAGAGCAGGGGGAAAAAAAAATCAATAAACCCCCAGTTCAGCCTGGGGTAGCTGCCCCTGGGGAACACACCGTCCCTGCAGGTTTGTTATTTTGTGCCTCTGGTGTGTTCCCAGTAAAACTGCCACATCTCGGAAGGTCAGGATTGCTTCTGCCCTGGAGGTGGGGTGCACAGTGACTGCGGGAAGCCCCTTGGCTTGCCCCTGCATCCCGGGTGGTCACTGCAGAACAGTGAGATTCCAGGGACAAGGGCTGGGAGCTGAGCCGCTGGTCCTGCCATGCTCGGGGCAGTGGTCCTGCCGCAGGAAGGATGCTCGGGGGAGAGCCCAGCTCCATCCTCTCTGCTCTTCTGCAGCCACCACGGTGTGAGAGAAAAGGAGTTGGGAGTATGTGAGGGAAGCAGAAGTGACTTCACTGTCACACCCACATCACTGCCCCATCCAGGAGCAGCGTGGGGAGGTCTGGCAGGAGACATTGATGCCGGAGGGATAATGGGTCTGTGCATCTTTGCTTTCCTGTCCCTCGTTTGTGGCAAAGCCCGTGTGGGCGGGCAGTTGTCCTGCAGCAGAGGGCAGGTTAGCTGTGCCAGGACCCTGCCAAACGCCACCTCGCTGGCCATCCTGCTGGGTCCTGGCTCATTTGCCAGCACCATGGAGGCTCCGCAGCCAAAAGTTCAGCTGCAGCCTGTGCTGGGGATGGAGGAGAGCCAGAGAGGTCTGAGCTCTCACACACCCTGCTGCAGGTGGAAGAAATACTTGCAGACACAAAGCACCGATGGAACAGTCCCTGCAGGCTGGTCAGGCTGGGCTCTGCTGTCCACCTGGGGCTTTGGGCTGGGGGGGGATGAGGGCCCAGCCCCTTCCCTCCCGGGAGCAGAACAGGACAGGCTGTGCTGTGATGTCTGTCCCTGCTCTTGGCACCTGATGGTGCAGGGATGACGCCAAGCCATGAACCACCACTGTCCTGACATCACCCTGCGGCCGGTGTGTCCTGGCTGCTGCGATCTTTAACCCACGGCCGTTTACCCCACGGGGCACGGTCACGGACCGGAGTCACCCCAGGGAGCTGCCACAGGTCGATCCCCGAGCTGATGTGGGTGGCAGCGGTGACCGGGCAGCCCTGCGCTGCCAAGCCCTCTGCTTGGGTGCTGTTATGGAATGAGTGTCCCCACAGCCCCGGGGCATCGCTGCCCCCTCCTCACACCCCTCCTGGCCCCTTGGGCACCGCGGCTTAACTGGGCGCAGACTTTGCACCTTCCCCGAGGGTTTTGTTGACTCTGACACCAGTGTCAACACAGCGATAGTGGCAGGGGGCTGAGCGGGGGGTGCCTGGCCGAGGGAGGGGAACCAGCCCCGGGGTGACCCCCAGCTCCATGGCTTTGGGGCTGCTGGGTTGGGGGTCAGGGCAAGCTGTGCTGCTGGCTTTGGCCAGGCTGAGCCTGGCAGAGTTGTGACCCAGCTTCACAGAAAAAGGAGAGAGGAGAGCAGCTGTCCCTCCGTGCCCATAGCAGCTGGGGTCTGGGGCTCTGGGTTGTGAAACCTCTCGTGCCAGGGCTGCTGGGGACATTGCCAGAGCTGCTTGTGCAACTCTCCGGTGGCGGCAGCACGAGAAAGACTTCCCCGAAATATCCAATCGTCTGGTTTGCGGGTAAATCAGGAACATTTCTCTGCTAGCTCTGTGA
>NW_010106757.1:0-2598 GCF_000699245.1 Pterocles gutturalis | reverse complement strand
CAAAATAACGACGTGGAAGCAAGCGGTGCGTTCCAGGTCTGGGCAGGGTGGTCGGGGTCTGAGCGCTGGGGGGGATGAGGCACAAGCGCAGCAGCGGGGATCACGCCGCGGTGCTGGAACGCCGGTCTGAGCTCTGCGCCACGAGCACCGACACAACGCACACACACGTGCAGACGAGTTAAACCCAGTATTACGCAGCGAGTAAATCACCCGGGGCATCTTAAACGCCGTTCACAATTCCCACCCCCCCGGCCATCTGCTCGCTGTTTGTTATTTGCTTTGCGGCAGTACCTGGGAGCCCGTGCCAGGAACACGGATGCTATTATCCTCGCTGCTGTAGAAAGCGCAGAAAACCTTTTCAGCCCAATTTACACGGGAACACAAAGACTCCGGCACCCCCGTGCTGGGAGAGCTGCTGCAGCTCGCCTCTCCCCTTGCTCCCACTAAATAAATTTCAGCGTTTCTAACGAGCTGTTTACCAGCTGACAATTACTCATGGAAATCAAGAGGAATGTGCTGAAGGCTTTGACCAAGAATTTGGAGGGGGGGAAGAGGGAAGGGTGTGGTGTGTGTCTTTTTTTCCTTTTTTCATGGACATGCATTCAAATATCTTTAGTTCTACTGCTAAGCATCCCAGCCCAGACAAAGCCAGCACCTATTTTGGCAGATTCTGGCCTCGGTCAGTACAGCTCTGTAAGATGCTGAGCGCAGGGGGATCCTGAGCTCAGCTCCTCCACGGGATTGGGACATTTAATAGCCTGTGCTGGCAAAGTTGTGGCGGTTTGCAATGTCGGGACCAGCAGGAAAGGCCACGTTCCAGTGTGACACCCGCCGGGGCAATGACCATCTCGGATGGGGATCCGGGGCACAGGGCAAGCAGCAGCAGAGCATCACCACCGAGCGCGTTCCAGCAGCCCGAAATGCTCCACTTGGAACTTTGTACTATCACACCGCTGGATTACTACAGAAAAATAAACACTTGCATCTATGCATCCAAGCCACTACATACTCCACTGGCAGCCAATTAGATCTAACAACCCCAAGCTATTTCCTAGTATGCCTATTTCTAGCAGCTTAAAAAAACCAGCCTGGTAATTTAATAAGGCACCTTTATTAAGCTAAATTCATTCAAAAGCTAAGAGTGATATACAAGGTTAAATACCAGTAGTCTAAAGGTTACGCTGCAGCAGCAACCAATTTGAAAAACTTATTACAAACCCATTCTGCCTTTGATGAGATTTCTTTTACAACAGGCGCGGCGCGTGCCTGCCAGCGCGGGAACCTGCCCGTCGCTCACCATGCCCTCCCCGTCTCCACAACTCCCCCCTCCCCGTGAACAACCGGTATTTCCATTTCTCAAGCAATGGGGATGCTGAAGACTCCTCGAGCTGACGTGTACGGCAGGTGCCCGGGGGCTCGGACGGAGCTGGGCAGGAAGGCAGGAGAGCGCATCCCCCCTCCAGATCTCAGTGTCCCAGGCTGCACCCGCTGACTGTTTCTCGTGTCAAAGCTCCGTGGTTTGGAAGTTACCCAAACGCTCAAATTATCCTCAATTTCTCCCAGTTCTTCCTATCAGCTCCAGCCCGGTTTTGCACCATCAGCAGATATCATTAGCGGTGACTTTTTAAGAACCTCAGATGATTCATGGGAGCGCTGAACAGCATCGGGCCAAGCACCCAGGCCGGCACATCCGCTCTAAAAATACCATCGCTTGCCGATTACTCCCTAATGACCAGCCTTTGAGATATGCCACTTAGTGATTTCTTAATCCATTTAAACGCGCGCTCCATCGATAACGCTTAGATCCCATTAATCAGCCAGGCTATCGCGTTATGCCGACGTCGGTGCCCATTATTTCCACCCATCTCCTTTCATCAGGCCAACCTACAGCACGTGCTCCGGGGGTGTTGGAGCACGGGCATCTCTAACCACCCACCCCGTGGGTAAAATCTCAGGCGCTACAGGGACGCTAACATGCAGCAGAGGCACGACTGCTAAGCGGGAACACAGCCAGGCACTGCAATAACGGGCTGCTTTTCTTGGGAAATGCACGTGAGAGGCGGTTGCATTCTCGCCCTCGTGCCTCTCCCCCGAAACACAATCAGAACGTGCATAACAAGGAGATGACGTGCAATAAATCCAACTCGGTGGTAGCACCCCGTAACTCCCCTGCGCTGCTAGAAGCTGCCGTACGTGCTCTTTGGGGCCGTGCCCATCGCGCCAGCGTTGAATCATCGCCCCCAGCAGCTCCTGCTCCTCCAGCCATCTCCGGGCGAGTGATACGGCTCCTACAACGCACCCATCTGTCTGCTTTAAATGCTAAATCTGCACCAAAACAGTCATTCATAACAGCAAAACCACCCTGGGTACCGAATCCAAGCTTCAGAATCCATTTGATGACGACTGTATTAATTCCCGATGAGCACGTCTTGCCAAAATTGCCGACAGACGGCATCCTGCGGAGGAGGATCCTGCGCGTCAAGCAGAGTTCCTGCCCGCTGCAGGTAATCCCAGCTCCAAAATCACCCAGATGCTGCTTCATCCACCTTTCTTCAGACAGACACTATTCTGCAAGGTTTTGCACTTGGGCCGGAAGAA
>NW_010106756.1:0-1997 GCF_000699245.1 Pterocles gutturalis | reverse complement strand
TGAGACCCCACCTGGAGTACTGTGTTCACGTGTGGGGCCCCCAACATAGAAAAGACACGGACCTGTTGGAGAGAGTCCAGAGGAGAGCCACAAAATTAATCAGAGGGCTGGAGCACCTCCCCTATGAGGACAGGCTGAAAGAGTTGGGGTTGTTCAGCCTGGAGAAGAGAAGGCTCCGAGGAGACTTAACAGCAGCCTTCCAGTACCTGAAGGGGGCCTACAGGAGAGATGGGGAGGGACTCTGCATCAGGGGGTGTAGTGATAGGACAAGGAGTAATGGGTATAAGCTAAAAGAGGTTAAATTTAGACTAGACATTAGGAAGAAATTTTTCACTATGAGGGTGGTGAGACACTGGAACAGGTTGCCCAGGGAAGTTGTGGATGCCCCATCCCTGGAGGTGTTCAAGGCCAGGCTGGATGGGGCTTTGAGCAACTTGATCTAGTGGAGGGTGTCCCTGCCCATGGCAGGGGTGTTGAAACTCAATGATCTTTAAGGTCCTTTCCAACCCAGACCATTCTATGATTCTATGATATGATTCTATGACAAACAGAAACAGTTATTCATTAGTACTGTTACCTTCAAGGTGCTTACTCACCTTCTGCAGGAGTGCTGCCTAATACATGGGAGTTTTATGCTTTTCATGTTGCACGGTGGTTAAACCTGGGTGATTTCCCACCCTGCACCTCCAGGGTTTATCAGATTTACTGAACAACGGCATTTCAACAATTTCTGGAGGCATTTTCAAGTTTAGCTTTAGTTTCCTGCATAGTTTCTGAAGGATCTTCTTTTTCCAGCTTTATGCTTGGTGGGAAGGTAACAGTTTCAGTCACAGACTGTTAGAGCAAGGGGCAGTGGAAACCCGACCCTGTTATGGGATACTCACTCAGCATCGAAGGCCTCTTACTGTGGGGACTGGCATATATCCACTTGAAACATACATCAGCTGGGTTGCTGCTAAAAGGGTGGTTTCGCCTGTCACTCCCCAACCTGCACATCCTCTGCCTTCCCATCCATTTTCAGCTGTAGCATTTATACAGAGCTCCATAAAGTCTGTTACAGTTACTCCAAAATTTTACATATAATTTTTGCTGAATTAAGTTTTCAGCCAGTTCCTTGATCCCGGTTACTGCACAAATCTTTACCGCCAGCACAGGGAAGGTGTTGAGGACATACAGCTCCAGGCAGAAAAAAGAGAGAGTGAGGTTGTCTATCTTGGTAGAGGCTTGTATTCTTCTGGGGTTGAAATGTTTGTGGGACCACAGCCTTGGAAGGAGTTCCCACTTTGCACCAGGGTGATTTTAAACTGCTCTCTACAAATATGTTGTCACCACCAGTTCCTGAGCATGCCAGTCTGTGTATGAATGAAGGGAGAAATTAATGTTTTGTTTTGAGGTATTTCCATGTCTTAAAAAGAATTAAGCATTCCCTGGAGAAGAAACCAGCATGCAGGCTACAGACTTGGACCCAGGAACTACCAGGCTATAGAGCTGTTCTGTTCATGAAACACTTCTTCTGCCAGCAGCTTTATGTATCTAGCTATTCATCGCCTTCTCTGAAGAGTGTGGGAATAAAGAACTGGTGGTTAGCAAAAATGTAAACTGACCTTCAGGTTAGAGAATGATTGTGGACAAGTGAGGCAACACTGCAGAAAACCCTACTGCAAGCAGCAGGTTCAAAACACCATGTAGTGGAAAACAGACAAAACCTGAAGATTAGTTGAATGTAAAAGCAAAACTGAGGTTATGTAATCCTGGATAATAAATTGGGAGCTTGCATACAGGACGAGAGGATTTGCTCTCAGCAATGCCCCCCCTTCAGCAGACCGCAGCGCGTGTCAGCGCGCTGTGCCCATCCCGGCGGCCGGAGACCGGCGAGTGGCGCCCAGGGTGACATCCGCACTGCAATATTAATGCACCTGGTGAGTACCAGGCAGCAGGGCCCAACCTGTGGGAAAGGTGCCGGCATATGAAAGATAAAAAGGGGTTTTTCTTTTCTC
>NW_010106755.1:0-352 GCF_000699245.1 Pterocles gutturalis | reverse complement strand
TTATTTAGGAATATATTCATGCATTTATTATATTGCAATATATTATATAGCAATGTCACTCTGTTGCTATATGTATTTCTATACTATACGTTCTATTTGACATTATTAATATATTCCTGTCATAAATTATCTATTACTATATATATATTCTATAGCAACGCTACTATATTGTGATATATTCTCTATTTCTATAATATATTCTATTTGACAATAATGATTAATATATCCCTGTATTCATCTATTACTATATATACTATAGCAAGTTATTATATTGCAATATATTCTCTATTTAATAATATCATATATATACAATATAATCCACTATATCACTATATATATATGGGGGAAAAAA